>NC_037689.1:151639792-151777391 GCF_003255815.1 Theropithecus gelada | reverse complement strand
ACTAAATAAGAGGAATTTACATGCTCTGGTTCACGATCATTTCTAAATTTTCAGACTGAAGAAAAACTAAAAACACAAAATTATACTTGAGATTAGTTTGCTACAACAGATTATCCTTTGCAAGGGTCATATACGAGTTTGGAAAATTGAGACAGCAGTTAGTAATCTAAGCTTCATGGAAAAATTGGTCATCTCATGTTATTTTCCCCATTCTAAAGATGAGAAAATGCAACTAAAGTAAAAAAGTTCACCTTCGTGGCCCCCAGATAAATGGTAAAGGGCTTAATATTTCTCATCATCTGGCTTCACTAAAACCTCAGATCCACTTCCTAATTGAACCTGTCCTCCCAGTCTTTTTTATTAAAGTGTGTTTCCAAATGCAGCTGATTGGTTGTCTCTAGCCTTTCTGTTTGTCTTCAGGCAGGGAAAGAGCAGAATCTACTGTTAACATGTAAAGAATTCATATTTCATGGCCATTCATTTTCTTTTTTAAATAGACATATTTTTAGCCAGTCTTGGCCACACAAAGTCCACTGGCTATTTCTGGCTATAACATAAATATTTAATTAAAGGAAAAAAAACTACTTTGAGCCAGTCTTTTATAAGGCATGAACTATACTAGCTTTGTGCTACACTTTTGCAATTTCCCAAATCCATCTGTTACTTATCCCAGAGTTTTTGTCAGCTTGGAAAACTTAGGAGGCGTATTCACCTGGGTTTTAGAAATGTTTCCAGGAGGCCGGGCATGGTGGTGTGCCTGTAATCTCAGCACTTTGGGAGGCTGAGGCGAGTGGATCATGCAGTTGGTAGTTCGAGACTAGCCTGAGCAACATAGTGAAATACTGTCTCTACTAAAAGTACAAAAATTAGCCGGGCGTGGTGGCAAGCACCTGTAGTCCCAGCTACTCAGGAGGCTGAGGCAGAAGAATCGTTTGAACCTGGGAGGTGGAGGTTGCAGTGAGCCTAGATCATGCCATTGCACTCCAATCTGGGCAACAGAGCGAGACTCCATCTCAAAAAAAAAAAAAAAAAAGACAAAAGAAATGTTTCCAGGAGACGAGTGTGCAATCTTTGACTTACTATTTCTAGAAGAGAACCATCCAACCAACTGCCATTATAAGAATCTGGATTTGCAGTTAGGCGTGGTGGCATGCATCTGTAGTCCCAGCTACTTGGGAGGCTGAGGCAGGAGGATCACTTGAGTCTAGGAGTTTGAGGCTGAAGCACACCATGATTGCACCTGTGAATAGCCACTGCACTCCAGCCTAGACAACATAATATAACCTAATCTCTTTAAAGAAAATCAGAATTTGAGGCCGGGCGCGGTGGCTCAAGCCTGTAATCCCAGCACTTTGGGAGGCCGAGACGGGTGGATCACAAGGTCATGAGATCGAGACCATCCTGGCTAACCCGGTGAAACCCCATCTCTACTATAAAAAAATACAAAAAACTAGCCGGTCGAGGTGGCGGGCGCCTGTAGTCCCAGCTACTCGGAAGGCTGAGGCAGGAGAATGGCGTGAACCCGGGAGGCGGAGCTTGTAGTGAGCTGAGCTCCGGCCACTGCACTCCAGCCTGGGCGACAGCGCGAGACTCCGTCTCAAAAAAAAAAAAAACAAAAAAAAAAAAAGAAAATCAGAATTTGGAATAAAATAAGAAGTCTGATATTCCAAAGCTAAGCCTTCAACTCCACAGTTATTTGTTTCTGCTATAAGGTTTGGTCATGTTTAGTAGATGGGACCTCCAGTAGTCTGCAGATAAAGATCACCTTGGGAAACTGTAGCTTGGAGGTAAAATCTATGATTCACAAACTTCTTGCTTTCCCAGGCTTTTAGTGTTGCTTCAGCAGTACTCTTATTTTAAATTATTAAGGATTTGTTGTAAATAAATTATCACTTAAAGATTTTTCTGGCTGGTCGCGGTGGCTCATGCCTGTAATCCCAGCACCTTGGGAGGCCAAGGTGGGCAGATCACGAGGTCAGGAGATCGAGAGGATCCTGGCTAATGTGGTGAAACTCTGTCTCTACTAAAAATACAAAAATTAGCCAAGCGTGGTGGTGGGCACCTGTAGTCCTAGCTACTCGGGAGGCTGAGGCAGGAGAATGGCATGAACCTGGGAGGTGGAGCTTGCAGTGAGCAGAGATCATGCCACTGCACTCCAGCCTGGGCAACAGAGCAAGAATCTGTCTCAAAAAAAAAAAAAAAAAAAAAAATTTTTCTTTAGGCCAGGCACAGTGGCTCATGCCTATAATCCTAGCACTTTGAGAGGCCGAGGTGGGCAGATCATGAGATCAGGAGATTGAGACCATTCTGGCTAACACAGTGAAACCCCAACTCTACTAAAAATACAAAAAATTAGCCAGGTATGGTGGCACGTGCCTGTAGTCCCAGCTACTCAGGATGAGAGGAGCCGGGCACATTCCTCAGCCCCGGGCTCAAAACAAACAAGCCCAATACAAACACATCTCATCCTCCCATCCCACCACATATCGCCATATATCTCTCAAACTTCCTGAGCCCAGTACAAACACATCCCATCCTCCCATCCCACCACATATCGCCATATATCTCTCAAACTTCCTGAGCCCAGTACAAACACCACCTGGAAAAGTCTCCGATAAGGAGGCAGCCGTTCAAAGTTTTACTGAAAGCGCGGGAACCAAAAGAATTCCTTTGTTCCCCTGTAACTTTTGGGCTATAAAAAGCAAACACTCGCATTGTTCGGGGCCCTCTTGTATGCTGTGTAATGGAGGGACCAAGTTCGAACTTGTTGTAAAGATCCTTGCCGCTTGGCTTTGACTCTGGACTCTGGTGGTCTTCTTTGGGGAACAAACAGTCTGGGCATAACAAGGAGACTGAGGCAGGAGAATCACTTGGACCCGGGAGATGCAGGTTGCAGTGAGCCGAGATCGTGCGATTGCACTCCAGCTTGGGTGACAGAGTGAGACTCCATCTCAAAAAAAAAAAAGATTTTTCTTTAATAAATAGCAAACCAGCTCTTGTTTCCTGGGAGCCAATGTTTATGTGCTTGGATAGCAAAAGTTTTAAAGTCTTTACTTCATTAGATTCAGTTGCCCAAGATTATGAAGTCACATATATACTTCTGTTTTGATTGTAGAGAGAGATGACAGTTACTTTGTTAATATACCTATATCCAAAATAACAACTGGAAAAAGTAAGAAGTTGAAGTGTCACAGCATAAGAATAAGAGGGGCTGGGTGTGGTGGCTCACACCTGTAATCCCAGCACTTTGGGAGGCTGAAGCAGGTGGATTGCTGGAGCCCAGGAGTTGGAGACTAGCCTGTGCAACATGGCAAAAACCCATCTCTATAAAATAAAATAAGAATAAGAGGCTTCCCATGTGGGGCCTGGTGTGGTGGCTTATGCCTGTAATCCCAGCACTTTGGGAGGCTGAGGCGGGTGGATCACTTCAGGTCAGGAGTTTGAGACCAGCCTGGCCAATGTGGTGAAACCCCATATCTACTAAAATACACACACACACACACAAAATTAGGCAGGCATGGTGGCACGTGTCTGTAATCCCAGCTACTCAGGAAACTGAGGCAGAAGAATCGCTTGAACCCAGGAGGCAGAGGTTGCAGTGAGCCAACATTGCACTACTGGACTATTGCCTAGGCAACAAAGTGATACTCCGTATCAAAAAAAAACAAAAAAACCCAAAAAAACCAAAAAAACCCTGTCACCATGGCTCATGCCTGTAATCCCAGCACTTTGAGAGGCCGAGGTGGGCGGATCACAAGGTCAGGAGATGGAGACCATCCTGGCCAACATGGTGAAACCCCGTCTCTACTAAAACTACAAAAATTAGCCAGGTGCGGTGGTGCGCGTCTGTCATCCCAGCTACTCGGGAGGCTGAGGCAGGAGAATCACTTGAACCCAGGAGGCAGAGATTGTGGTGACAGAGCAACACTCTGTCTTTAAAAAAAAAAAAAAAAAAAAAAAAGAGATAGGAACCTAACAAAGGTATAGCATATGAGGTTTTGTCAATGTGGATTGATTGACCTGGCTGGCTAAAACAGATTTCGTTCCAATAAAAAAATTTAAGAATAATCCAGTCTCTCATTTCTTTCTATGCTTAAAAAAATAAAATAAAGTTGATTCAGGCCAGCTGTGATTTAATGGTGCTTATATTGATGGTAAAACTCTTCATTAAATGTCTTAAAATAGCAGAGTTGAAAGCCTAATAAGCTTCAGGGTCAGAGCCATTCCTGTCTTGTATTGTTCTTAGCCCTAATCTTGCCCAGTTTAAAATGTTTTCCATATGTAAAGGGACTTTTTAATATTAACTTTTTAATGTAAATTGCTTTAAGCAAATGTAGATTATCCCTACTTAATACATATAATTCCATATATAAGCATATTGTTTCAGGCTAAGGCAAAGATTCTCAGATCTTTGCTAACTACCTTCAAAACGTTGCAGTCTCTCAAATGAAAATGGTTATATACTCAAATATTAATTGAGAGCATGAAAGAGGAAAGATAGAACCAATAAGTTTGGGATAAGAAAAAGTTATTATGACATAACTTTGGAATTTTCTGTCAACAAGATATAATTACAAGATGGATATAAAAAGTTTTGAACTTGTAAAACATGTTTCATAGTATAATGTATCATCTTTATTTAGCATTATTTTATCCCTCTCTTAAACCAATCCTTACCCTAAATTATGCTTCACTCAATCATCTTTGAATGTTATATGATATGGCTTTTCCTCATCTGCCCACTTTGCAGGTGTGAACACTGAGGCAATGAACCAGAACAGTGGTGACTCACCTCAGATCACACATACACTTAGAAGAATGTTTCCTGGCTGAACCACGTAATACCAACTGAAGACCCTCCCCCACCTCATAAACAAGCTAAAATTTCAGATTGCTTTTCTTAGTTCTCATGATAGGTGCCAAATAAAGACAAAATATTTTGGATCCTTTTCATAACGAAGTGGAATTCAGAGAAATTTACTAAAAATTATTCTTTGATAGGCTGTCTTATTTTTAGAAAAATCGTTTAGGGTAGATCCAGTGTAAGAATGATGTAAGGCTGGGCAC
This sequence comes from Theropithecus gelada, assembly GCF_003255815.1. NCBI lineage: Eukaryota > Metazoa > Chordata > Mammalia > Primates > Cercopithecidae > Theropithecus > Theropithecus gelada. Next base: position 151,772,324 of record NC_037689.1, on the reverse strand, counting down.
GGTGGCTCACACCTGTAATCCCAGCACTCCGGGAGGCCAACGTGGGCGGATCACTTGAGGTCAGGAATTTGAGACCAGCCTGGCCAAGATGGCAACACGCTGTCTCAATGAAAAATACTAAAAACAGTTGAGCGTGGTGGTGTGTGCCTGCAATCCCAGCTACTTGGGAGGCTGAGACAGGAGAATTGCTTGAACCTGGGAAATGGAGGTTGCAGTGAGCCGAGATCGCGTCATTGCTCTCCAGCCTGGGTGACAGAGTGAGACTCCATATTTAAAAAAAAAAAAAAAAGATATAGCTGGTTGGGTGTGGTGGCTCATGCCTGTAATCCCAGCACTTTGGAAGGCGAAGGCGGTAGGATCACTTGAGCCCAGAAGTTTGAGGCTGCAGTGAGTCATGATTGCACCACTGCACTCCAGCTCAGGTGACACAGTGAGACTCTGTCTTTAAAAAGAAAAAGAAAAATGATGGCTGGGTGCGGGGACTCACACCTGTAATCCCAACACTTTGGAGGCCAAGGCAGGTGGATCACGAGGTTAGGAGTTTGAGACCAGCCTGACCAACACGGTGAAACCCCGTCTCTACCAAAAATACAAAAATTAGCTGGGCATGGTGGTGCACACCTGTAATCCCAGTTACTCAGGAGACTGAGGCAGGAGAATTGCTTGAACTCGGGGGGTGGAGATTGCAGTGAGCCGAGATTGTGCCATGGCACTCCAGCCTGGGCAACAGAGCAAGACTCTATCTCAAACAAAAAAAAAAGAAACTGAATTGTTGCCACTTCTGCAATAACTTCATCACTCCTTTCTCGTTTATACTGTGTTCCTAGTGCCTTAACATGGTTACTATCAGAAACTTATTTTTGAGCATCTACACTGCTGTTTCACAACCAATTGAGTTTTTTGTTTGTTTGTTTGCATTTTTTTGAGACGGAGTCTTACTGTGTCACCCAGGCTAGAGTTCAGTGGTGTGATCTCGGCTCCCTACAACCCCCACGTCCTGGGTTCAAGCAATTCTTGTGCCTGAGCCTCTTGAGTAGCTGCGACTACAGGTGAACGCCACCATGCCCAGCTAATTTTTTGTATTTTTAGTAGAGATGGGGTTTCACCATGTTGGCCAGGCTGGTCTTGAATTCGTGATCTCAAGTGATCTGCCCACCTTGCCCTCCCAAAATCCTGGGATTACAGGCATGAGCCACTGTGCCCGGCCACCAACTGAGTTAGGTAAAACATTTGAGAGTGAAGAGTGGATGAATGAAAGCTAAGAGGGCAGACGTCTTCATTCTGGGCCTGGCAAGGGAATGTGCTAGTCATTTGGGTTGGGAAACTGTATATCAATGTAAAAAATGTGAAATAGGGGCCAGAGGATCTCTTGAGGCCAGGAATGTGAGACCAGCCTGGGTCCCATAGTGAGACTCCCATCTCTATAACAATTTGAAAATTAACTGGGTATGGTGATGTGTGCCCATAGTCTCAGATACTTGGGAGGCTGGGGTGGGAGGAACATTTGAACCTGGAGGTCAAGGCTGGAGTGAGCTGTGATTGTGACCCTGTACTCCAGCCTGGGAGACAGAGCGAGATCCTGTATCAAAAAGAGAAAAAATGTGAAATAAAGTTCTTTTTGCAACTATTCTCTATCCAAACCCACTAAAAATATAAAAATAACAAAATAGAGGGAAAACTCCCACTTCCATTAAAGGGTAACCACAGCTACTAGGAAGTGAAGGTGCAGGTTAAGAGTTGACACCTCACTTCTCATACCTTGAAACAATATGCATCTTTTCCACAAGTGCCAGAGTCTTAAAATGAATATTATTAGATTATAGATTAGAGCAGTCTGATAAAACAACAAGGTCAGGCCACAGGAGAACCAAATAATATTCTTACAGAGACTCAGTTTCTGTCTGGGAGGTGGAGCTGGGGATAAACAAAGCCATCCCCGCCATTTGTATGATCTCTGACCTAGCTTCTTAGTTAAGGTGGAGCTTTAGAGGTGGAATGGAGTGAAGGAGATAGTATTATAACAATAGGTAGAAACCCCATGACCTAAAGGGCTTTGTCTCAATTTTCCTGAATCCTGAGAGGTGAAGAGAGATGTATCCACAGAGCAAAAGAAATAACAGATTTTGACCAGGCACAGTGGCTCACGCCTGTAATCCCAGCACTTTGGGAGGCTGTGGTGGGTGGATCATGAGGTCAGGAGTTCAAGACCAGCCTGGCCAAGATGGTGAAACCCTGTTTCTAGTAAAAATACAAAAGTTAGCTGGGCATGGTGGCGGACTCCTGTAATCCCAGCTATTTGGGAGGCTGAAGCAGGAGAACTGCTTGAACCCAGGAGGTGGAGGTTGCAGTGAGCCAAGATCATGCCACTGCACTCCAGCCTGGGTGACAGAACTAGACCTTACCCCTGCTCCCCACAAGAAAAGGATTTCTAGTAGTCAACTTTTCTCTGTTCCAACTAAGAATCTTTTTTTCTCCAATAAATATATAAATACATATTTGGACTCTTGCCACTGACCATTGCAAAGACAAAGCAAATGAATTATTTTTTTCTTTTTTTTTTTTTTTTGAGATAGAGTCTTGCTCTGTCACCCAGGCTGGAATGCAGTGGCATGACCTCAGCTCTCTGCAGCCTCCACCTCCAGAGTTCAAGCAATTCTCCTGCCTCAGCCTCCCGAGTAGCTGGGATTACAGGTGCCTACCACCACGCCCATCTAATTTGTTTGTATTTTTAGTAGGAGGAGGTTTCTCTGTGTTGGCCAGGCTGGTCTCAAACTCCTCACTTCAGGTGATCCACCAACCTTGGCCTCCCAAATTGCTGGGATTACAGGTGTGAGCCACTGCGCCTAGCCAAATGGAAGAAATTTTTTAAAAAAGTATTAAATGTCCTTCCCTAAAAAAGTCTCCGTTGATCAAAACTTTAGTCGAACTCCTCTGAGTCCCTTCTGACTAGGCCTCACACTGGACTTCCCTCTCTGTCCTTGTGGAATCCAGTTTGAGCAAGAATCTTGTCAATTTAGTGAAAATCCCCTACCCTCGATATCTGACCACCCTCACTATCTTCTTACCCTGTCCTGCTTTCAGCAAGAATTTTGTCAAGTTGTTCTAACAGGGATTTCACTTACAGTCCAGGTGCAGTGGCTCACACCTGTAATCCCAGCACTTTGGGAGGGTGAGGCAGGTAGATCACTTGAAGTCATGAGTTCAAGACCAGCGTGGCCAACATGGAGAAATACCTTCTCTATCAAAAAACACAAAAATTAGCCAAGCTTGATGTTGTGCACCTGTAATCCCAACTACTCAGGAGACTGAAGCAGAAGAATCACTTGAACTCAGGAAGTGGAGGTTGCAGTGAGCCGAGACAGACCCACTGCTCTCCAGCTTGGGTGACAGAGCGAGACCCTGTCTCAAAAAGAAAGAAAAAAGAATCCCGCTTACCCCTGATGTTTCCTCTTAGTAACTTTCCTTGTTGGACAAGAGGGGAGTTGAGTCCCCTCCCTCCCCCACTGCCAGACCCCACTGCAGTAGTCCCCATACCTATCACCATGGTCTGCCTGAATAAAGCCTTGCTGGTACCATCTTTAGCAAGTGTCACAAATAGCTTTTTCTTTAATATTCCCTGCCCTCATCTCCTTTTCTGTCTTTTATATTTTTTGAAACGGAGTCTCACTCTGTCGCCAGGCTGGAGTGCCGTGGTGCCATCTCGGCTCACTGCAAGCTCCGCCTCCCGGGTTCAAGTGATTCCCCTGCCTCAGCCTCCTGAGTAGCTGGGACTACAGGCACGTGGCACCACGCCCAGCTAATTTTTGTATTTTTTAGTAGAGATGGAGTTTCACCATGGTGGCCATTTCACCAGAATGGTCTCGATCTCTTGACCTCATCCACCCACCTCGGCCTCCCAAAGTGCTGGGATTACGACATGAGCCACCGCGCCCGGTCTTGTCTACTTTTCTTTAACATCCCCTGCCCCCCACCTCCTTTGAGTCAACATAGTTGTTTAGCAAAGCCTCACATTTCCTTTTGAGAACTAGAAAGAAGTGTCTCCAGGTTTGTTTGTTTGCTTCCTGGGTAAGGGGCAGAAAGGTGCTGCAGAAGAGGAAATGGTCCTAATAAAGATAATCCGGATAGGAAATGCTTTCTAAATCAGCTTTAAGTGTCAAGGCTTGTCTGAGTTAAGGGAAGGGAACTTTAGCCTATGAATTTTGGTATGAAAAAAAAATGAGGTTGTGAATCCAACATCATCCTGAGTACATATGTGCTATAAACAGACTCCAGAGAAACTACTGACATCTAGATGTCTGGGTATAGGAGGAGACCTATTCCTTGAGGCTCTATGCTGGCCATTGACTACTGGATAACCGAGTCATTCGCCCTCTAAACCAGACATGCTCTTGTGTATGGTAACACCAGGCTAGTGAGAAAGCAGCAAAAGCAGTATTATTTTGTATCAAGTACTAATTAAATTTGATTTGACTCAGGTTGAACAAATCCTTGTGCCTGACACTGGGCTCAGGGTCAGGGCCCTCAAGGAATCTCAGGTTGTCTGATGAGACAGGTAACTAAATATTATAGCTCTTATCAGACAAGCTAACAGGGCTAAAAGTTAAAAGGGTTAACAACATCTGGGACAGCAAATGAAATCTTTCTGTATGTGTCACAGATTTTATGAGCTGGGTTTTGTAGGATAATACCTGGCGGAAAGGGGCAAAGGCCTTCTAGGCAGAAGAAATGTGAGCAAAGATGGTGGGAGCATGTGCTCTTGGAAGGTGTGTACTGTGTGGCAGGAGCATGAGGTCCTTGGTGTGAACTAGGAGGAGAGCATTGATGGAAGTGGAAATGAAGCTAAAACGGCAGGCTAGGGTCCAGAGTGTGAAAAACACTGATTGCCTTACTTAGGAAGGTTCAAGGCAGACATGAGTGTAAAGAGGTCCAATTTATCTTCTGTAGAGGTTATAATAAAGCAGGTATGAATTTGTTTCCCTTCAGGTTTAGTTTTCTTTTTCTTTCCTATTTATTTATTTATTTATTTATTTATTTTTGAGAGAGGGTCTCACTTTGTGGCCCAGGCTGGAGTGCAGTGGTGAGATCACAGCTCACTGCAGCCTCGACTTCCCAGGTTCAAGAGATTCTCCCACTTCAGCCTCCAAGTAGCTGTGACTACAGACACACACCACCATGCCTGGCTAACTTTTAAAAATAGTTTTGTAAGGCCGGGCGCGGTGGCTCAAGCCTGTAATCCCAGCACTTTGGGAGGCCGAGACGGGCGGATCACGAGGTCAGGAGATCGAGACCATCCTGGCTGACACGGTGAAACCCCGTCTCTACTAAAAAATACAAAAAACTAGCCGGGCGAAGTGGCGGGCGCCTGTGGTCCCAGCTACTCGGGAGGCTGAGGCAGGAGAATGGCGTGAACCCGGGAGGCGGAGCTTGCAGTGAGCCGAGATCCGGCCACCGCACTCCAGCCTGGGCGACAGAGCCAGACTCAGTCTCAAAAAAAAAAAAAAATAAAAAATAAAAAAATAAAAATAGTTTTGTAGAGATGGGGGTCTACTATGTTGCCCAAGTTGGTCTTGAACTTCTGTGCACAAGTGATCCTCCTGCCTCAGCATCTCAAAGTTTTGGGATTACAGGTGTGAGTCACTGTGCCTGGCCTCAGGTTGAGTTTTCTTTTCTTTTTTTCTTTTTTTCTTTTTTTTTGAGACGGAGTCTTGCTCTGTCGCCCAGGCTGGAGTGCAGTGGCATAATCTCAGCTCACTGCAAGCTCCGCCTCACAGGTTCATGCCATTCTCCTGCCTCAGCCTCCCAAGTAACTGGGATTACAGGCACCTGCCACCATGCTTGGCTAAGTTTTACATTTTTTAGTAGAGACCGAGTTTCACCGTGTTAGCCAGGATGGTCTTGATCTCCTGACCTCATGATCTACCCACCTCAGTCTCCCAAAGTGCTGCGATTACAGGCGTGAGTCACCACACCTGACCCTCAAGTTGAGTTTTCTAAACCAAATAAAATCTGACCCCCAGCCCCAGGAAATGGGGAAAGGCACCCTGATGCTCATGATGGTTACCTTGGTACCTGAGGCCATGGGGTACTGATATGGAGGGCTACTCCTCCACCTCCACCAACCACCAAGTTCCAAAGCTCTGTGTTGGCTCAGAAAGGCCCTGCAATGGTCCTTACTGCATTACCTCAGAGACATCATGGAGTCTAGTCTCCATAAGCTCAGGCAAGTTTCCCTGCATATGGGGTGCTCTTGGGGTCACTCCCTCAGTTATTGTAAGGCACTGGCCACATCCCATTCCCTCTTCTCCTGGATAAGCCATCTTCATCTTCCTCAAGGATTCTTTTTTTTTCTTTTTCTCTTTTTGAGATGGAGTTTAGATCTTGTTGTCCAGGCTGGAGTGCAATGGCGCAGTCTCGGCTCACCACAACCTCCGCCTCCCAGGTTTAAGTGATTCTCCTGCCTCAGCCTCACAAGTAGCTGGGATTACAGGCATGAGCCACCACGCCTGGCTAATTTTGTATTTTTAGTAGACACAGGATTTCTACATGTTGGTCAAGCTGGTCTCAAACTCCCGACCTCAGGTGATCTGTCCATCTCAGCCTTCCAAAGTGTTGGGATTAAAGGCGTGAGCCACTGCTCCAGGACCAATGGTTCTTTTTCTAGACAGGGTCTCACTGTGCCACCCAGGCTGGAGTGCAGTGACGTGATCTTGGCTCACTGCAGCCTCAACCTCCTGGACTCAAGCAATCCTCCCACCTCAGCCTCCCAAGTAGCTGAGACTACTGGTGTGAGCCACTACACCCAGTTAATTTTTTGTGTATTTTTTTATAGAGATGAGGTTTTGCTATATTGCCCAGCCTGGTCTTGAACTCCTGAGCTCAAGCAATCCTCCTGCTTGAGCCTCCCAAAGTGCTGGGATTATAGGCATGAACCACTGTGCCCGGCCCTTCAGTGGTTCTGAAGCCGAAAACCCCTCTTTTTTTTTTTTTTGAGATGGAGTCTTGCTCTGTCACCCAGGCTGGATCTCCACTCACTGCACCTCCACCTCCTGGGGTCAAGCAATTCTGCTTCAGCCTCCCAAGTAGCTGGGATTACAGGCACATGCCTCCACACCTAATTTTTTGTATTTTTAGTGGAGATGGGGTTTCACCATGTTGGCCAGGCTGCTCTCAAACTCCTGACCTCATGATTCACCCACCCCCCCAACCCCCGCCCCGAAGTGTTGGGATTACAGGCATGAGCCACTGCACCTGGCCCTTTTGTTTGTTTTTTGTTTTTGAGACAGGATCTCACTCCCTTGGCCCAGTCTGGAGTGCAGTGGTGCAATCTCAGCTCACTGTAGCCTCGACCTCCTGGGCTCAGGTTTCTCCCACCTCAGCCTCCAGAGTAGTTGGGACTACAGGCGTGTGCCACCATGCTTGGCTAATTTTAGTAATTTTAGTAGAGATGGGATTTTGCCACATTGGCCAGGCTGGTCTCGAACTCCTGGGATCAAGCAATCACTGCCTTGCCCTCTCAGTGCCACCGCACCTGGCCTTGCTCCTTTTCTTTAAACAAAACAAAACAAAACAAAAACCTTTTGTTAGGCTCAAGGGTGCATGTGCAGGTTTGTTATACAGGTAAATTGCACGTCCCAGGACTCTGCTGTGCAGATTATCTCATCACCCAGGTAATAAGCATAGTAGCTGATGGGTGGGTTTACAGTCCTCTGACTCCTCCTCCCTCCAACCTCAAGTCAGCCTCTGTGCCTATTGTTCCTTTTCTTGTTGTGTCCATGTGTACTCAATGTTTATTGCTGACTTATTTTTATTTTATTTTTATTTATTTATTTAATTTATTTTGAGACAGAGTCTTGCTCTGTCGCCCAGGCTGGAGTGAGTGGCGCAATCTTGGCTCACTGTAACCTCCACCACCTGGGTTCAAAGGATTCTCCTATCTCAGCCTCCTGCATAGCTGAAATTACAGGAGTTTGCCACCATGCCCAGCTATTTGTGTGTGTGTGTGTGTATGTGTGTTTTTAGTAGATATGGGGTTTCACTATGTTGGCCAGGCTGGTCTCGACCACAAGTGATCCACCCACCTCAGCCGCCCAAAGTGCTGGCATTACAGGCATAAGCCACCATGCCTGGCCTAGTTTCCACTTGTAAGTCGGAACATGCGGTATTTGGTTTTCTGTTGCTGTGTTAGTTTGCGTAGGATAATGGCCTCCAGCTCCATCCGCGTTGCTGCAAATATGATCTTGTTCCTTTTTATGGTTGTGTAGTATTCCATGGTGTATATGTACCACATTTTCTTTATCCAGTCTACTGTTCATGGTCATTTAGGTTGACTCCAAGTGTTTCCTATTGTCCCAAAACTCTTTATAGATCCTGTGACCTGTCCTATGAAAGCCCACTGTACTTTTGGAATCGATAACAAATTGGATGAGCTAAATAAATCTTCACAAACAATGTGATAGTGGGAGAGGCAACGTATGTACCTTTTTTTTCTTTGAGACGGAGTTTCACCTGTGCCCTGGCTGAAGTGCAGTTGCACAATCTTGGCTCACTGCAACCTCTGCCACCCGGGTTCAAGCAATTCTGTGCCTCAGCCTCCTGAGTACCTGGGATTACAGGTGCCTGCCATCACATCTGGCTAACTTTTGTATTTTTTAGTAGAGACAGGCTTTCACCATCTTGGCCAGGCTGGTCTTGAACTCCTGACCTCGTGATCCACCCACCTCGTCCTCCCAAAGTGTTGGGATTACAGGCATGAGCCACCGTGCCCAGCCATATGTACCCGTAAAAGTGGACTTTGGAGACATCTCCTTTCCTAGGCTGGAGCTGTCTGGGCAGGGATTTCAGGCCTGACAAGATGGGCAAGAGAGAGATCATGTGGAAATAGGAGGGAAGTAAATTTTTATAAATTACTCTGGAGGGAATAAATTGGACAGTCAGACTCAACATGGACAGTCATTCTCAAAATGACCAAAGCTAATCTCTTAATGTCCTGATACATGTTTTTAAATAACTTTAAAAAAGTTTAAACTTAAATTTTTTATAAGTAGAGATGGAGTCTTGCTGTATTATTCAGGCTGGTCTTGAACTCCTGAGCTCAAATGGTCCTCCTGCCTCAGGCTCCCAAAGTGCTAGGATTATAGGCATGAGCCATGCACCAGGCCTTACTTTTATTTCTTTTGAGAGGGAGTCTTGTCTTGTTGCCCTGGCAGGAGTGCAGTGGCTATTCACCGATGCGATCATAATTCACTTCATTGTGGAACTCCAGGGTTCAAGCCATCCTCCTGCCTCAGCCTCCTGCGTAGCTGGGACTACCATAGCATCCAGCTTTCAAATTTTGGGGTTTTTTTTTTTTGAGACAGAGTCTCACTCTGTTACCCAGGATGGAATGCAGTGGTGTGATTTTGGCTCACTACAACCTCTGTCTTCCAGATTCAAGTGATTCTCCTGCCTCAGGCTCCCGAGTAGTTGGGACTAGAGGTGCCCACCACCATACCATGCTAATTTTTAAGTTTTTAGTAGAGATGCAGTTTCACCATGTTGGTCAGGCTGGTCTTGAACTCCTGGCCTCAGATGATCCATCTGCCTTGGACTCCCAAAATGCTGGGATTCCAGGCATGAGCCACAGTCCTGGCCTTGAACTTTTTAATGACTACATAGTAGAATCTCTGTTTGGATTTTATATAGTGTTTAGAATACTCAGCCAGGAGCAGTGACTCACACCTGTAATCCCAGCACTTTGGGAGGCAGAGGCGGTCAGATTACCGAGGTCAGAAGTTCGAGACCAACCTGGGCAACATGTGAAACCCAGGCTCTATTAAAAATACAAAAATTAGCCAGGCACAGTGGTGGGTTCCTGTAATCCCAGCTACTCAGGAGGCTGAGGTAGGAGAATCACTTAAATCCAGGAGGCGGAGGTTGCCGTGAGCCAAGATCATGTCACTGTGCTCCAGCCTGGGCAACAGGGTGAGACTCTGTCGCAAAAAACAACAAAAAAGAATACTCTGTATTTCTCAGGCATACAGAGACCATTGCAAATATAAGATTAAAAAAAATTCCATCTTGAAATTTTTTAGTTCCAATATGACTTGACTACTCATGTGCCTCTTTAAGTGAAGAATGATTCTAACTCTTTTTAAATGCTTCTTTGTCTGATCTGCAGAGATCACAAAGATGGAAAGCCCTTAAGAATTTCTGTTTCTCGGCCAGGCTTGGTGGCTCACACCTGTAATCCCAGCACTTTTGGAAGCTGAGGCGGGCGGATCACCTGAGGTTGAGAGTTCGAGACCAGCCTGACCAACATGGTGAAACCCCATCTCTACTAAAAATACAAAAATTAGCTGGGTGTAGTGGTAGGTGCCTGTAATCCCAGCTACTTGGGAGGCTGAGGCAGGATAATTGCTTGAACCTGGGAGACAGAGGTTGAATTGAGCCAAGATTGTACCATTGCACTCCAGTCTGGGCGACAGAGTGAGACTCCATCACACACACACACAAAAAGAATTTCTGTTTCTCTAGTTATGCCATGTAACATAAAACCATTCAGGTTAGAGGCCCACACCTTCCTATTCAATTTTTAAGACATGATCCATTTTGTAGGAGCTTGGGGATATTCAGGAAGTAGCTGACCCTTTAGGGAAAAAATGGCTAAGTATTTGGAGTAGTTTAAAATTTTTCTCCCTAAATTCTCTCTCTTCTTCTGTTAATTGGACTGTTAATTGAACTATTTTAAGTAAATTGATAAGAAGAATTTCAGCTGGGCATAGTGGCTCATGCCTGTAATCCTAGCACTTTGGGAGGCCGAGGCAGGCAGATTGCTTGAGCTCAGCAGTTTGAGACCAGCCTGAGCAACATGGCAAAACCTCATCTCTACAAAAATGCAAAAAAATTAGCTAGACATTATAGTGTGCACCTGTAGTCCCAGCTACTTGGGAGGCTGAGGTGGGAGGATTGCTTGAATCCAGGACGTTGAGGTTACAGTGGGCAGAGATGGTGTCACTGCATTCCAGCCTGCATGATGAAGTGAGACTTTGTCTCAAAAAAAAAAAAAAAAACAACAACAAAAAAAAAAATTTCATACATCTGAACAAAAGGTTCCAATGCTTAAGACAGTTCTACCTAATAATTTCAGGCCATGAAACCTCATAGCTAGATTCTACCTTGCAGCATCGTTGCAGCTGTAGCCCCTGTTCACAAGGCTTTATTCTTTCTGTGTATTTCCAATTCAAATTCTTAGGAGAAACAATCATACTCAGGACTTCTCACACCAGGCCACAGTCCAATAAGTCAGGGTATGGCCTTGTCCTCATCAGGTGTGTGGGCAAGAAGACACTGGGATCACCTCCTCACCCTCTAGTAGTTTTGTCTTCACGGGCAAGTTGCCTAAACTCACTAAGCTTTCGTTTCTCTTGGGAAAGTAGTGGTTTAATAACATTATCCATTTCAGAGGACTAATTTTTGGATAAAATTAGTTCACATATGTAAAATTCCTTAGTACAGTTCTAGGCACAAAGTGAGCTGAGAGTAAATGGAAATTGTCACCTACCTTATTATGATGGGAAAGATGCTGTACTAGATGCTACAGATATTGAGCCCAAAGTCACAACTCTCCAGCACAGGGACACAGGAAGGCCACCCTTGATCCAGCAAGATGACAGCCATGATAGAACCCAGAAGAAGAGGAGCTTTACCCCTCGTGAGAGGATACAGGAGTAGGAGTTCACTGCATTTGTCCTATGGGCTGCATCCATCCATCCACCTCAGAATCAGAATTCAGATGTGAGCGGAGGTCTCAGGTTCACATGATTATTTGTATTGAAAGTGAAGCCAGATTTATTTGTCACAGGGAAGCCTTACTTGGCAGTTGTCTGAGTACATTTCTTACCACCTGTGACTGGAAAACACTTCTGAATCCAACTAGCTGCAATTCCCCCATCTGTAAAAACAAAACAAAACAACCAGGGATAATAATATTAATAGTAAACACAGAGTTGGCAGGCACAGTGGCTCATGCCTGTAATCCCAACACTTTAGGAAGCCAAGGTGGGCAGATCGCTTGAGCCCAGGAGTTCGAGACCAGCCTTTGCAACATGGTGAAACCTCCTCTCTACCAAAAATACAAATATTAGCTGGGTGTGGTGGCGCACACCTGTGGTCTCAGGTACTACGGAGGCTGAGGTGGGAGGATATAGTGTTCAATAAATGTTAGCTATTGTTATTATCTATCATTTATTGCATGCTTACTGGGGGCAGGGTATAAATTATCTCCATTTTTATACTTGTTATTGAGGACTGATGGGCTGAGGGAGTGGGAAGTCTGGAATGACTCCTAGATTTTGCCAAGCACCTCTGCTCCCTCAGAGTACTGTGTTCTGGTATCAAGTACAATGCCCTTCCTCTTCTTCTTCTTTTTTTTTTTTTCCCCAGAGAAGGAGTCTTGCCCTGTTGCCCAGGCCTGCGTGCAGTGGCATGATCTCAGCTCACTGCAACCTCTGCCTCCCAGGTTTAAGCAATTCTGCCTCAGCTTCCTGAGTAGTTGGGATTACGGGTGCATGCCACCACACCTGGTAATTTTTGTATTTTTAGTAGAGACGGAGTTTCACCTTGTAGGTGGGGCTGGTCTCGATCTCCTGACCTTGTGATCCACCCACCTCGGCCTCCCAAAGTGCTGGGATTACAGGCGTGAGCCACAGCGCCTGGCCCCCTCTTCTTTTAGCATGTTGTATTTTCAAATGTGTTTTTTTTTCTCAAGGAGCACTCACGCTGGGCCTCAGTCTGGGTCCTCAGTCTGAATTGGCCCTCACTGCTTTGAGGCAGGGGTCACATTCTGCCGCCACACATCACAAGCTCTCCCTTTGCATCTGGGTGCTTCTGGGGCAGGACAGTGTCCGTCATTTCAGAATGTCCACATCTAACCCAGGGCAGAATCCTACGCTATCACCACTGTGCCTCACCAATCAGGGTGGCACTTCTCCACTCTGTTTTCCTCAGCACTCAAGAGTATGGGATATCCCCGGGGCGGGACCAGATCCTAGAACTTCAGAAAGTCATGGATGAAAGGGTCCTCAGTTTATTATGGTGTGAAATAGTAGCTGGGACATTTCTGAGGCCCAGAGAAGGGAAATAACTTGCGTGAACAGGTTAGGAGCAGGCCAGGCGCTGTGGCCGGCGACCGTAGTCCCAACTCGGGAGGCTGAGGCCAGAGGATCTCTTGAGCCCAGAACTCAGCGAATAGCCACTGCACTCCAGCCTGGGCAACACAGCAAGACCCCGCCTCAAAATACGAAAATGGAAACAACTAGCTTAGGCGCAGAACTGAGACTCAAACCTAGGTTTCCTGTTCACCCCCCACACCCGCCAGGCCCCCGCTGACACCCTCAGGCTGTTCCTCCTGGCCTCTCACTTGGAATGGCCCCAAAGCCAGGTCGAAGGCGAGTCTCCTCCGCCCTGGGGACTCCTGGCCCTGTAGTTCGCAGGGCGGATGGTTGCAGCCAGCCACGCTCTCCAAGGAGCTGCCCGGCTCCCCAGGACTTGGAAAAACCCCAGAGCGTGCCCCTGGGGGAAGGGTAGCTCGGGACCTCCAGGCGGCTGGAAGTCCAGGGCGATGCCAGGGAGCAGAGTTGCGGCTTGGATATGGAGAACTAAGCCAAACCCTGGGCTCTGGGAACCCCTCCAGAGCGCTCCGCCGGCCAAAGCGGGGCCGCCACACCCCCGGCCAGCCAGGCGCAGTCGGCCCCGCCCCCTGGAGCTCCGTTGTCCCTGCAGCCAGCGCCACGCGAAGCCTGCCGATCCACCCGCCCAGCGAGCGGCGTCACAGCCGCTGCGCTCGCGGAGGCCCTGAGTTGCGGGCTCCTGGCCGCCCGCGAAAGCATGGCCCGGCCCCTGCTGCGGGCGCCTGGCTCGGTGGCGCCAGTACTGTGCCTGCTGGAGGCGCAGAAGACTGCGGGGGCCGCGGAGGAGCCGGGCGGGCGCGCGGTGTTCCGCGCCTTCAGTCGCGTAAACGCGCGCTGCTTCTGGAACGCCGGGCTGGCTTTCAAGAGCTGGAGGCGCTGGGCGTTGCTACCGCCGCATGGCTTCCGCATCAGAGCGGAGGGTGAGTGCGGGGCCCGGAGGGGAGGAGCTCCGAGCTCCCAGCTACGGGGGAGAGCGCAGCCCCATCTTCTGCCACACAGGCTAGGCGCTGCTCTGAGGGCCCGGGGGCTGGGGTTGGGCGGCCGGTCCGGGTGGCGAAGACACCCTGGAGATGTTCCCTGCCTCTAGGACACTGCAGCTATATTCCCCAAGGTGTGCCTGGTCGCTGCTAGGACTGGCTCCGGGCTGCGTCCGTTCCACAACTCTTAAAGCCAGTGGAGTGCACAGAAGGAACTTTCTGCTTAGAAAAGTGATGGTCTGGATAGGGACACTTCGGCCTAGGGGGCCACTGTCTAGGCTCCACCGGGGCGCTTAGGAAGGGTGCCCCAGGGGAATGGCCAGAGTTTACCAAATCTGGCAGCTTTTTATTTATTATTTTTTTAGCTACAGATCCGCAGCGGACAGCATTCTGGTTTTCACATCCTGCAGTGTGGTGGTCTTGCGTCGGGACCTAGCAGCTTTGGGGTCGTTAACTTCTTGGGGAAAATAAGTAGCGTCTCATCCCTTTAGCTGAATAGACAGGATTCCACCTTCCCAGTCTTTTCAGACTTAGCTGTTTGTTAGACAAACAAACAATTGTCTAACAAACAGCTAAGTTTGTTATAAAGGCAGCTTTTTGCCTTTATAAAATAGCTTCTCATTCGAGAAACTAAACCACTGCACCTGTGAGTGGTCTCTGACTCTGGGCACTAAACCCAGGCAGGTGTGTCAGCTCCTTGTAACATCCTGGTTCTTGTCTGCATTTATGTGAGGCTGCAAGGGCCGTTTGATGGTGTGTTGACAAATCACCGGTTGTTCAGCGCCTAATTTTCATTCTTACTAAGGAACTGCTCTGTGTTAGTCCATAAATCATCCTCTTCCATCCGAGAAGGAGCCATAAATAAAAAACATTTGTTTGGGCGGGTGCGGTGTCTCTCGCCTGTAATCCTAGCACTTTGAGAGGCTGATGCAAGTGGATCACCTGAGTTCAGGAGTTCAAGACCAGCTTGGTTAACATGCTGAAACCCCTCAGGAGTTCAAGACCAGCCTGGCTAACGTCATGAAACCCTGCCTCTACTAAAAATATAAAACTTAGCCTGGGCATGGTGGCAGTTGCCTGTAATCCCAGCTACTTGGGAGACTGAGGCAGGAGAATCGCTTGAATCCAGGAGGTGGAGGTTGCAGAGCCGAGATCACACCATTGCACTCCAGCCTGGGTGACAAGAGTGAAACTCTGTCTCAAAAAGAAAAAAAAAAGAAGAAGAAGAAGAAGAAAGAAAAGAAAAAAGAAGCACTTGTTTAATTTCCAAGAATTAGAAAACAGGGCAGCAAGAAGCAAGCACCTGAGCTGCCAATACTGTGTATCATTCATTCAGAGATGGTATTACCATGTCCCAGCCGCCAGTGCTTTAAACCTTCGCTTCTCACCTACGTCCATGCTGTCTGTTCCCTCTTCTCCCCACTTCACCCCCGTTTTTCTTAAGCACAAAAAAGAGCTCACTGCAAAATCACATGTACACATTTCCTCTCCTTTTACTTGCAGGAGTGAAGAAAATAGGTTTCTGGCTCTGAGAGCAGTGAGCCGAGTAACCAAGCCAAAATCCTCATGAGAGAAGAGGTCTTTCAGACAGGCTTGATAAAAAACTCTTTTCAGTTCTGTGTCCTCAGTTTTTCTGGTTTGAATTAGTGGCTACATTCTCAGGGCCTCCCTTTCAAAGGGTGAGCATAGAGTATTGTAGAGAGGGATTGGGATGCAGGGCAGGGGTTCTAGGCCTGGAGGTGAAATTAGGAGGGCTTGTGCTAAGTCACGGGCCACCACTAATGCCCCAGTGAGCTGTGGTAAATGCTGGTGTCTGTGTTGGTGCTGTCTGCTGCCGTCTGAAATATGCAGCACACGTCACCTGTTGCTCCCATTGTCTTCTGCCCAGTAGGTAACGCCGCCTCATACACAGCTCAGGATGCAGTGGACACTGTATTCTATGGGGTGTGCAACACAGTGGACATCGCCCTGGGTCATCACCCTTGACTTGGGTCTCCTGGAATGATTTTGAGGTTTTTAGATTTTATTTTAATTTCTTTTCTTTTCTTTTCTTTCTTTCTTTCTTTCTTTTTTTTTTTTTCTGATAGTCTCGCTCTGTTGCTCAGACTGGAGTGCAATGGTGCAATCTTGGCTCACTGCAACCTCTACCTCCTGGGTTCAAGTGCTTCTCCTGCCTCAGTCTCTGGAGTAGCTGGGATTATAGGCGCCCGCCACTGTACCTGGCTAATTTTTGTATTTTTAGTAGAGACGGGGTTTCACCTTGTTGGCCAGGCTGGTCTTGAACTCCTGACCTCAAGTGATCTGCCCGCCTTGGCCTCCCATAGTGCTGGGATTACAGATATGAACCACCGCACCCGGGGATTTTTGTTCGTTATAATATTTGTATTCGGTTTTCAAAGCCATGACCGTGGCAAGGACAGATTTTGAAGTTTTTAACTAGTCCTGATAAGAATTTGAACATTTAGCTGGGATTTGGACAAAGCCACCCATTTGGACACTTTGAGGAGCAAAATGGAGAAATCTTATTTGATGCTGAGTGATGGATACACATGGGGATGCTTTTACTTTGAATAGTGTTGCTAATTGCTGATTTCTGGTCTAACTTGGGGCCCCTAGGTTGATATCAAAGGAGAAGAGGCAGCTCTTGGGCTACCTTAGAGTCCTGGAGGGTGGCAAAGGCAGGAGAAGCTGCTTTCCCCAAAAGGAATTGAAAGTTTAGGTCGGCTTGCTCTCTTGCCTCTTGCAGCACCGGCTTCCAGAAGGGCAGGGAAAGAGCTGCT
The DNA here is from genome assembly GCF_003255815.1 of Theropithecus gelada. Classification (NCBI taxonomy): domain Eukaryota; kingdom Metazoa; phylum Chordata; class Mammalia; order Primates; family Cercopithecidae; genus Theropithecus; species Theropithecus gelada. The sequence goes on along the minus strand of NC_037689.1, from coordinate 151,755,401 downwards.
GTAGACTATTGCAGGTTGTTGCTCCATTCTCACTGTTATTTTGTGGGAAAGAGCAAAATGCTAGAAATGGACACAAAGAGTCAATCTGTTGTCTTTGCTCTAGATGTTTTGTTGGTTGTTTGTTTATTTTTGAGATTGTGTTTCACCCTTGTTGCCCAGGCTGGAGTGCAATGGCGTGATCTCGGCTTACTGAAACCTTCACCTCCTGGGTTCATGCGATTCTCCTGCCTTAGCATCCTGGTAGCTGGGATTACAGGTGCCTGCCACCATGCCTGGCTAAATTTTTTTGTATTTTTATTAGAGATGGGGTTTCACTGTGTTGCCCATGCTGGTCTCGAACTCCTGACTCAGGTGATCTGCCCACCTCAGCCTCCCAAAGTGCTGGGATTACAGGAATGAGCCACCGGGCCTGGCTAGATGTTTTTTTAAAGGCTGATTTTCTGCTGCATAAAAGCATTAGGGTATAGGAAGCATTGCTGGCTACTCAGGCAGAAAATGCAGGGAGAGAGGGATGACGGTCAGCTTTTTAAGTCCAGCTGTGCTGCCTTGGGTCCTTCTAGATTTATGGACCTGGGACTCATCAGGTACAAGGAGGGAGCACCCTGGCCAAGCAGACAGGAGTGACTGGAGCCCCAGGTGCAGACCTGAACTTAAGTCATGCAGAAGTTTATGTTTTCTCCAAGTTTTGTGCCTTTTCTCTCAGTCTTCACTCTCTCTACCTTTACCTTTCCTCTGGTAAGAAAAATAATTCCCAGGCAGAGAGTATTTCTCTAAAAAGACAGACATTGGATCTTTAGCTTGATTAACAAGGGGCTAACTCTGCCTTTGTGCTCCAGTCCTCAAATGTATTTTTTTTCTTTTTTTTGATGGAAATCAGGTCTTTCTCTGATTCCCAGGTTGGTCTCTAACTGCTGGGTCCACTTCGGCCTCCCAAAGTGCTGGGATTACCAGTGTGAGTCACTGCACCTGGCTCAAATGTTTTCTTTTCTGTTTTTCATTAGCCAGTGACATTAACAAATGAAAGAGTGAGTTCTGGAAGCTGGAGGGAGACTGCTGCCTAACCAGCTGAGCCACTGGGGAAGGAGGTACTACAGGGAGGTGGGCCACCTGTATTTGTTTGGAAGAATCTGTTGCTACTATGAGAATACACCTAATGGGACAGGACAGATTAATGGTGGGCAGCCACTTGGCCAGACAAGTTTGTTCTCTTCTCCTGAAATTTGTGGCTGGGGTGTCTCCACCTGTCACCCCCAGCAGGGCCTTTCATCTTTTCTCACTGAATATAAATGCCCCAGGCCATGCCTGTTGGCTCTTGCCTGTAATCCCAGCACTTTGGGTGGCTGAGGTGGGCGGATCACTTGAGGTCAGGAGTTTGAGACCAGCCTGGCCAACATGATGAAACCCTGTCTCTATTAAAAATAGAAAAATTAGCCCGGCATGGTGGCACGTGCCTGTAATCCCATCTACTTGGGAGGTGAAAGCAGGAGAACCCAGGAGGCAGAGGTTGCAGTGAGTGGAGATTGTGCCACTACATTTCTTTTTTTTTTTTTTTTTTTTTTTTTTTGAGACGGAGTCTCGCTCTGTCGCCCGGGCTGGAGTGCAGTGGCCGGATCTCAGCTCACTGCAAGCTCCGCCTCCCGGGTTCACGCCATTCTCCGGCCTCAGCCTCCCGAGTAGCTGGGACTACAGACGCCCGCCACCTCGCCCAGCTAGTTTTTTGTATTTCTTAATAGAGACGGGGTTTCACCATGTTAGCCAGGATGGTCTCGATCTCCTGACCTCGTGATCCGCCTGTCTCGGCCTCCCAAAGTGCTGGGATTACAGGCTTGAGCCACCGCGCCCGGCCTAGCCACTACATTTCAACCTGGGCAAAAGAGTGAGACTGTCTTTAAAAAAAAAAAAAAGAAAGAGCACCAAGTGCTGGTGGCTCTTTTTCAATACTCGCTTCGTGAATTCATTCATGAGCCAGGTACTGGTCTAGGTGCCTCTGTGTGTTTTGTTTTGAGGCAGAGTCTTACTCTGTCACTCAGGCTGGAGTGTAATGGTACAATCATGGGTCACTGCAGCTTCGACCTCCTGGGTGCAAATGATCGTCCTACCTCAGCCTCTTGTGTAGCTGGGACCACAGGTGCGCGCGACCATGCCTAGCTAATTAAAAAAAAAAAAATTGCAGTAGAGGCAGGTCTTGCTCACTATGTTGTCCAGGTTGGTCTCAGACTCCTGGGCTCAAGCAATCCTCCTGCCTCTGCCTCTCAAAGTGCTGGGATTACAGGCATGAGCCACCTCACCCAGCCACTTCTGTTTTGATTTGTTGTTGTTGTTGTTTGTTTGTTTGTTTTGAGATGGAGTATCACTCTGTCACCCAGGCTGGAGGGCAGTGGGGCTATCTCAGCTCAGTGCAACTTCCGCCTCCCGGGTTCAAGGGATTCTCCTGCCTCAGCCTCCCGAGTGGCCGGGACTACAGGCATGTGCCACCATGCCCAGCTAAGTTTTTTTGTAATTTTAGTAGAGACGGGGCTTCTCCATGTTGGTCAGTCTGGTCTGAAACTCTCGACCTCAGATGATTCATCCACCTCGGCCTTCCAAAGTGCTGGGATTACAGGCGTGAGCCACTGCACCCAGCCTGCTTCTGTGTTTCAATGCATCTTTCGTTCAGACTTCCCTCTGCTCAAGGGAAATTGAGTCAGGCTCTTTCTCCCACATCCAGTTCAAGAGGGGATAGCTGAGTGGGAGGCCATGTTCTGGAAGCTGGCTGGTTCACACAGTCTTCTCCATCCCACAGTGACTCCTCTGGGTACTACAGGTTCTGCCTTTAGTTAGGCAGGAGTTCTTTGTGCTTTGGGAGGTGCTGATGATCAGGCACATCAGGTTGGCCAAAGGGAAATGATGGCAGGATCTTCCACCTCTCCTCGTGCTCCTCCTACCTTATTTCCCAAACCCCTCTGAGCATGGCCTTCCAATCACAGAGAGATATTGAGGCAAAATTACAGGTACTCTAGGAGTGTAGAGTGTAGTATCTGCACTAATGCTAGATGTTGACTGGTTTCAGACTCTATCCCGGGATCTGGATTGGGAGAGAAGAGCAGTGCTCGGGTACTCGGTGCCTGATGCTGCAAGAATTGGGCAAGTCTCTGGACCACTGTTCTTATTTGTTCTGTGACTTAGGGAATGGTGTGGTGGAGCGTATACAAATGGTGAGGAAAGGGAGTGGTCTCATTCCTATTCTGTCTGATTTCTGAAGTCCTACCTTGAATGGCGGTAGGGCATCTTGTAGCACTTCGTAGCTAATGGAATTTTGTAGGTGAAATTTATATTTAGGGAAATGCACACATCTTAAGTTTACTATATGATAAAATTTTCAAATGCATACATGTGTGTCACCCACATTCCTAGCAGGATTAGAACATTACCATTACCCCAGAAAGTTTCCTCCTGCCCTTTCCAAGTCAGCTCTGCTTCGATCCTCAGAGATAACCATTATTCTGAATTTTTTTTCTTTGACTTTTTCTTTTTTATCTTTCTTTTTTTTTTTGAGATGGAGTCTCACTGCATCACCTAGGCAGAGTGCAGTGGCATGATCTCGGCTCACTGCAACCTCTGCCTCCTGGGTTCCAGCGATTCTCCTCCCTCAGCCTCCAGAGTAGATGTGATTACAGGCATCTGCCACCATGCCCAGCTAATTTTTGTATTTTTAGTAGAAACAGGGTTTCTCCATGTTGGCCAGGCTGGTCTCAAACTCCTGACCCCACGTGATCAGCCCACCTTGGCCTCCCCAAGTGCTGGGATTACAGGCATGAGCCACCGCACCCAGCTGGCTTTATTATTATTTTTTAGATACAGGGTTTCACTCTGTCATCCAGGCTGGAGAGCAATGGCATGCTCATAGCTAACTGCAGCCTTGAACTCCTGGGCCAAAGTGATCCTCCTGTGTCAGTCTACTGAGCAGCTGGGACTACAGGCATGCACCACCACAGCCAGATAAAATGTTTCTTTCTTTTGGAGAGATGGGGATCTTGCTATGTTTCAGAGACTAGTCTTGAGCTCCTGGCTTCAAGTGATCCTCTTCCCTTGGTCTCTCAAAGTGCTAGGATGATAGATGTGAGCCAACTGCATGCAGCCAATCCTTGGGTTTTATTATTTTATTAATTAATTAATTTTTTTTGAGATAGGATGTCTTGCTGTGTCACCCAGGCCAGAGTGCAGTGGCGTGATTACAGCTAACAGCAGCGTTGACCTCCAGGGTTCAAGCGATCCTTGACACAGTTATGGGGAGCAATAAAAGGATAGCAGATCAAGAATCCCATGCATATGTGTATGTGTATTCAAGGAAGACTTCCTGGAGGAAGTGATGCCTAAACTAAGATACGCAGAATAAGTAGATGTTAGTGCAGTGAGAAGCACATTTTACGTTGAGAGGGAGGGCATGTGTCCCAGTTGTATGACCCACATGGGGAACCACAAGCTTCTGGGTGCAGCTGGAGCATGGAGTGGGAGGTGGACATTGGCACAAAGGGCCTGCAGAGGGGCTGAGGTGGAATGGGTCCTGAGTACTCTACTCATGCATCTGAGCCTGAGGCCACTGAAGAGTATTATGCAATCAAGTGCATGTATGTGATTATATTTATAATCCTGTTTACATGATATACATGGTAGATACTTCCCAGCCTGAAGTATGCATTATCTTTCATCAGTGGTTGTCTGGAATGGTGGTGCCTTGGAAGGGTGATGTAAGCCCCCATGGGCCTACCAGAGTGCCCGTGGTGCTTGTTCAGTGGCAGATCTGACATCTAAGAAAGACCTCAAGAGCCATGCAGGACACCTAGGATCTGACCCCTTGTCACTGAGCAGCTGAGTTACCAGCTTCTCATCCAGTCCTCTTGGGGCCTTGGTTGCCTCGTGTGTTGGCAAGTATTCCACCTGCGCTTTCTACTGCACAGATTTGGCATCGGACTCCAATAAGATACCATCTATGCAAACAATTTGAAAAGTGCGCAGTACAAACCCCAGCATGTCTTTACATCTATTTGTGCCTTCTTTAATTTCTTTCATCAGTGTTTATAGTTTTCAGTATGCCTGTCTTTTACCTCCTTAGTTAAGTTTATTCCTAAGTATTTTGTTCTCTTTGATGATGTGGTTAATGGGATTGTTTTCATTTTGCTTCTTTTTTTTTTCTTTTTTCCTTTTTTGAGATACGGTCTGGCTCTGTCACCCAGACTGGAGTGCAGTGGTGTTATCATGGCTCCCTGCAGCCTCGACCTCCCAGGCTTAAGTGATGCTCCCATCTCAGCCTCTCCAGTAGCTGGGACTACAGGCAGGCGCTACTATACCCGACTAATTTTTGTATTTTTAATAGAGATGGTGTTTCACCATGTTGCCTAGGCTAGTGTTGAACTGGGCTCAAGCGATCCTCCCGCCTCGGCCTCCTAAAGTGATGCGATTACAGGCATGAGCTAGGATTGTTTTCTTAATTTCCTTTGTGGATAGTTTATTGTTAATATATAGAAATGCAACTAATTTTATGTTCATTGTGTGTTCTGTAACTTTACAGAACGTATTAGTTCTAACAATTTTTGTGTGTGGCGTCTTTAGGATTTCCTATGTAAGATCGTGTCATCTGCAAACAGAGATGATTTTACTTCTTTTCTGAGCTGGGTGTCTTTTATTTGTTTTTCTTGCCTAATTCCTCTGGGTAGGACTTCCAGTACTGTGTTGAAAAGAAATGGCAAGAGTGGGCATCTGTGTTTTCTTCCCAGTCTTAGAGGAAAAGTGTTCAGTTTTTCACTGTTGAGTATGATGTTAGCCGTGGGCTTTTCACATATGACCTTTATTGTGTTGAAGTAATTTCATCGCATATCCATGGATTGGGAGACTTAATATTTTGTAAATGTTCATACTCCCCAAAGTGAACTGCAGATTCAATGCAATCCCTATCAAAATCCCAACAGCTTTTTTACACAAATAGGAAAAACAATTCTAAAATTCATATGGACTCACAAAGGATCCCAAAATAGCCAAAACAATTATTATTATTTGAGACAGGGTCTTGCCATGTCACGTAGGCTAGAGTACAACAGTGCAATCACAGCTCACTGCAGCCTTGATGTCCTGGGCTCTAGTGATTCTCCCACCTCAGCCTCACAAGCATCTGGGACCAGAGGTGCGTGCCACCACACCTGGCTAATTTTTAATTTTTTTGTAGAGACAGGGTCTCTCTCTTTACCAAAGCTGTTTTTGAACTCCTGGGCTCAAGCAATCCTCCCGCTTTGGCCTCTGCCAGAAATGACTTTGAGAAAGAAAAACACAGCTGGGAGTCTCTCTGGCTTGGGGGCTGCCTGAAAAAAAAGAACAGTAAAAAACAAAGCTTGAAGCATCACACTTCCTGATGTCAAAATACATTACAGGCTGGGTGTGGTGGCTCGTGCCTATAATCCCAGCACTTTGGCAGGCCAAGGCGGGTGGATTACCTAAGGTCAGGAGTTTGAGGTCAGCCTGGCCAACATGGCAAAACCCCATTTCTACTAAAAATACAAAAAGTAGCCGGGCATGGTGGTGGGCACCTGTAATCCCAGCCATTTTGGAGGCTGAGGCAGGAGAATCACTTGAACCCAGGAGGCAGAAGTTTCAGTGAGCTGAGACTGCACCACTACACAGAGTGAGACTCCATCTCAAAAAAAAAAAAGCACACACACACACAAGCAAAACAAAAAACAAAATGTATTACAAAGGTATAGTAATTAAAACATATGTTACCAGCATAAATACAGATATATACAGCAATGGAACAGAATAGAGATACCAGAAATAAACCCACACATATACAGTCAACTGATCTTCCCTGAGGGTGCCGAGAACACACAATGGGGAGAACACACAATGGGGACAGAGGGTCTCTTCAACATATGGCCCTGGGAAAACAATCTCCACATGCAAAAGAATGAAATTGTACCCTTTTCTTACACCATCCACAATGACCAACCCAAAATGAGTTAAATATAAGACCGGACACTAAGATTCCTAGAAAACATGGGGAAAAGCTTAATGGCATAGATTTTGACATAATTTTTTATATATGACACCAAAAGCATAGGCAGCAAAAGCAAAAATAGAGGATTGGGACTAAGTACAAGCACCAAATATTTATTTTATTTCACTTTATTTTTAAATTTTTATCTATTTATTTATTTCGAGACTGGGTTATGAGCCTGGCTAAGTTTTGTTTTTTGTTTTTTGTTTTTGTTCTTTTTTGGTAGAGATGAGGTTTCACCATGTTGCCCAGGCTGGGCTCAAGTGCTGGGATTACAGGCATGAGCTACTGCTCCTGGCCCAAGCACCAAATATTAACAGTGGTTATTTTGTTTTATTAATTAATTGATTGATTGATTGATTTTTGTTTCTTTTTTTGAGACAGAGTCTCATTCTGTCACCCAGGCTGGAGTGCACTAGTGTGATCTTGGCTCACTGCAGACTCCACCTTCCTGCTTCAAGCGATTCTCATGCTTCAGCCTCCCAAGTAGCTGGGATTACAGTTGTGAGCCACCACGCCTGGCTAATTTTTTGTATTTCTAGTAGAGATAGGGTTTTGCCATGTTGCCTGGTTTATCTTGAACTCCTGAGTTCAGGTGATCTGCTGCCTTGGCCTCCCAAAGTGCTGGGATTATGGGCATGAGCCACGTGCCTGGCCAACAGTGGTTATTTTATCTCTGGTGTGGAGTATGGCTGTGGGGGGTGTGTGTACATGTGCACATGCACTTGTAAATGTTTCTGCTTTTTGCTGTTTTTTTTTGTTGTTGTTGTTGTTGTTTGTTTGTTTGTTTTGAGACAGTCTCCCTCTGTTGCCCAGGCTGGAGTGCAGTGGTGCGATCCTAGCTCACTGCAACCTCTGCCACCAGAGTTCAAGCAATTCTCCTACCTCAGCCTCCTGAGTAGCTGGGACTACAGTTGCCTGACACCATGCCCAGCTCATTTTTTGTATTTTTAGTAGAGATGGGGTTTCACCATGTTGGTCAGGCTGGTCTTGAACTCCTGGCCTCATGATCCACCCGCCTCGGCCTCCCAAAGAGCTGGGATTACAGGCTTGAGCCACCGCGCCCAGCCTGTTTTTGATTTTTAAATATATGTTACTTTTAGTACCCTTTATTTTAATTGGAGTTTCGTTTGATGAGTTGCTCCTGTAACACATTCCCATAGTATGAAAGGATATACAGGAAAAAGTCTCTTATTTCCCTATCCCAGCCACTGACTGACTTTCTTTGGAAATAGCTTCAGTGGCCAGTTTTCCAATCCTTCCATAGATAGTTTATAAATCTACAAATAATATGGATAGACATATCTGCCTCCGTTTTTACATAAATGTTAGCATATTACATGTATTATTTTTTCTTGGAAACAAGTTTTCTTAAGTCATTCAAAAATCAACGTCTAAGTGCAAGGAAGTTAATAGCATTGTTCTAGGGTGCAGAAACACTAGTTCTGTAGGATATACGTAGGGATTACATGAAAGAGAGTTTCCTAGTTGAGTGTGTTTGGAAACCACATTTAAACAGGTTTCATGAGTACAAAGGCTTCGGGAGACCTTGGTATGCTGATGGTCTCCATCCAAGAGGCAGGAGAATAATCTGAATGCTCTGATCTCTTTCCACCAGCGAAGACCATTTTTGCCAAACTCCTTGTGGGTAGATGTTGGAGGCGTTCTTGGGAAGCTCTGGGTCCCTTCGGAATATCTTCCTGTGGGAGGAGCTGATCATCTTGTCCCATGAGCCCAGGGCCCACCTGACAGAGAGCCATGTCTCAGAGCCCCGCTGTGGAGTGGACAGAGATCACAGTAAAAACTACCCACATCCTGCACCCAGGGAGGTGTGTGTGTTGGAGGATCATGGAAAGAACACTAGACACGGAGTCTGGGCCACCTGAAGAGTATTAACCATGTGACCTGAGGCAGAGCAGTCCTCCCCTTATAAATTGCAGCTACCATGCTTGGCTTGCTCCAAAGTTGTGGCATTGGGATGCAGAAATGCCCTGTTTGAAGATGTTATTCCCCCAGCCTTCAACCCCACAGTGGAGGTTTCAAGAAGGGGCAGAGTCTGGACATCCCATAGGTTCATAGATTTCATAGATCATGTTTTTCTAGTCTGGTCTCGAACTCCTGGTCTCAAGCAATCCTCCAATCTTGGCCTCCTAAAGTGCTGGGATTATAGCCATGAGCCACTGTACCTGGCTGAGATTTTGGTGATTATGTATAGATTATGTATAACATTTATCAACAGGTCTGTGGACATGTTTTCATTTCTTTTGGGTGAATACCCAGGTGTGGATTGGAGGTCTGCTTTTCAAAATGATTGTACCACTTTGCAATCGCACCATCAATATATGAGAACTCCAGTTCAGCATTTCATATTATCAGTATGTTATTATTTTATTTATTTATTTATTTAGAGATGGAATTTCACTCTTGTTGCCCAGACTGGAGTGCAATGGAGCAACCTCTGCTCACTGCAACCTCTGTCTCCCTGGTTCAAGAGATTTTCCTACCTCAGCCTTTGGAGTAGTTGGGATTACAGGTGACCATCATAATGCCCAGCTAATTTTTTGTATTTTTAGTAGAAACAGAGTTTCTCCGTGTTGGCCAAGCTGGTTTTGAACTCCTGACCTCAGATGATCCAACCACCTCATCCTCCCAAAGTGCTGGGATTACAGGTGTGAGCCACTGCGTCTGGCCTATTTTATTATTTTTGGCTGGACTAATAGTTGGATACTGGTAGTTCATTGTGACTTTAACTTATATTTCCCTAATGACTAGTTAGTTGAGCATCTTTTCATGTGTGTTTATTTGCCATGTCTGGATCTTCTTTTCTTTTCTTTTCTTTTTCTTTTTTTGAGATAGAGTGTCACCCTTGTCGCCCAGGCTAGAGTGGAATGGTGTGATCTTGGCTCACTGCAACCTCTGCCTCCCGGGTTCAAGTGATCTTCCTCCTTCAGCCTTCTGAGTAGCTGGGATTTCAGGTGCCTGCCACTACGCCCAGTAAATTTTTGTATTTTTGGTAGAGATGGGGTTTAACCATGTTGGCCAGGTTTGTCTCGAACTCCTAACCTCAGGTGGTCCACCTGCCCCGGCCCCCCAAAGTGCTGGGATTACAGGTATGAGCTACCACTCCTGGACAGAGGTTGATTATTATTATTATTATTATTATTATTATTATTATTAGCATATGGATGTCCAATTCTTCAAGAACTCCTTTGTTGAAAAGACTGTCCTTTCTCCATTGGATAACTCTGGGTTTTTATCAAATAGCAATTGACCACGTGTGTGGGTATATTTCTAGACTGCTCTTTTTTCTTGATCAATACACCTGTGTTTTCACCAGTACTACAGTGTTTTCATTACTGTAGCTGTTTAGAAATCAGATATTCTGAGTCCTTCAAGTTTGTTTCTTCTTATTTGGTCATTATTTGTCCTTTGCTTTTTTTTTTTTTTTTTTTTTTTTTGAGGCGGAGTCTCGCTCTGTCACCCAGGCTAGAGTGCAGTGGCCGGATGTCGGCTCACTGCAAGCTCCGCCTCCCGGGTTTACGCCATTCTCCTGCCTCAGCCTCCCGAGTAGCTGGGACTACAGGAGCCCGCCACCTCGCCCGGCTAGTTTTTTGTATATTTTTTAGTAGAGACGGGGTTTCACTGTGTTAGCCAGGATGGTCTCGATCTCCTGACCTCATGATCCGCCCGTCTCGGCCTCCCAAAGTGCTGGGATTACAGGCTTGAGCCACCGCGCCCGGCCTGTCCTTTCCTTTTTCCATGTAAACTTTAGAATCAACTTGTCCATTTCTAAAAAAATTCTGCTTAGATTTTTATTAGGATTGTGCTCGTGCTTGCTTTGGCAGCACATATACTAAAATTCAAATGATATAGAGAAGATTAGTGTGGCCCCTGTGCAAGGATGACATACAAATTCATGAAGGGTTCCAGTTAAAAAGAAAAGGATTATGTTAAATCTAGAGATTAATTTCAGGAGAATTCACAACTTAACAATCAATATCGGGTCTCCTGAGCTATGGAGACAGTATATGTCTCTAGTAAATCTTTGTTTCTAATTCTGTTCCAAATGTACATTTTGACCTTTAAGTTCCTGAGTCTTTGAACACCTTCTGTAAAACAAAATGCCTTCCAGATAGCAAGGAATAAGCAATGAGGGGCTTGAAAAAGCCAGAAAATGGGAATCTCAGTAGACTCATTTAAATTCTCCAGAGGCACAGTGGCACTGAAGATCAAAAAGGAACAAAACCCTTGAGGAGAATTAGAACATCTGTATCAACTGAGGGGAAATAATATTTTGAACAGCAACAAAAGATGACCCCAGTATAAGTTTAAAGAGCATCAGCAGACACATGTTATTATGGTGGCTTGGGATGTGGGGGAGTTCGTTTTGTTGGGTTGGGGGTGAATTTGGGGATTGGAAGGTAGAAGTTTTTTTCTTTTGTTTTTTGTTTTTGTTTTTGTTTTGAGATAACTGTGTTGCCCAGGCTAGAGTGCAGTGGTGTAATCTCAGCTCGCTGCAACCTCCACCTCCCAGCTTCAAGCGATTCTCCTACCTCAGCCTCCCGAGTAGCTGAGATCATAGGTGTGCACCGCAATGCCCAGCTAATTTTTGTATTTTTAGTAGAAATGGGATTTCACAATGTTGGCTGGGCTCATCTCGAATTCCTGACCTTAAGTGATCCACCTGCCTTGGCCTCCCAAAGTGCTGGGATTATAGGCATGAGTCACTGCACCCGACTGGAAGGTAGAAGTATTTTTTGTTTGAGATGGAGTTTGACTCTTGTTGAAAATACACCCCTATAATTCATGATACATAATTCTGCATTGAACCCTGATTCTGTCAGGACATATGTGTGATCTTGGATAACGCATTCAACCTCCTCAACACTGAATTTTCTCAACTGTAAAATGTTTTAGAGATGTTCCTCACCAGGTTGCATGAAGCACATCTGTGTGTGTTAAGGCACTTCCCATAGCATCTGTGACCCATAACAGTGGCAGCTGTGCTCTTCGTCATCCCTGCACACAGACCCACAGCAGTGTATTGCGTTTTTTTGTTTTTTGTTTTTTGTTTTTAATATAAAAGGCTTTGAAAATGTCCCACTACTTCCTCAGTAACTGTCAAAAGGGGCATCCTTCAAAAGTAGAATTCTGGAAAATGTCTTCAAAAGACACAAAATTCTGACAATGGGCACATTTCCCCCTCCTACCTTGCTCTTCTGGATGGATCCATTCTCTCCCACAGCATAGTCGTTTTCTTCCACTCCACTGTAGAAATTGTCCTTCTAGTGGCAAGAGTGACATGAATGATATGTGGAAATTTCTTCCCAAGCCTGCTTGGAGAAGCTTCCTCTGCCTGCTTCTCTTTGGCCACCTCCTGCCAGTGTAAGAGCAGAGGGCCTCCAGGGCTGCTCTGTCACCCCCAACAGCATGGACCTCACTGCAGTCACTCTGGAATCGTCCCTCTAAAGGAAGCTTGTGCAGGAAACATCATGCACCGAGCAGCATGGGACAGGGGCTGGCTACCTGGGCAGGGCTCACACTCCTGACACCCAGACTCCAGGATACTCCTCTGTCCCCATCTGGGGCAGATCCCTGCCCTAGAAGTTCTCCCTCTCATTTCCAGCATATGCTGCATGGAGCCCCAGAATTCTATGTGGCAAGCTAGGAAGAGGGAGAGCTGAAATGAGGATGTAATCACCCTTTCTAAAGAGGTCAGTCCAGTACCACCCTGTGCTCCTGGGCAAGCTCTCCAGGCTGAGGGAACAGGAGCAGGGGCTATGTCAGGTGAAGGTGGAAGTGAGGGACCTCCCAGGAGGTGTAGAATGTTCCACTACAGACACCTCATACCCTTCCAGGATTAGACTTTGAGGCCTGGAGATCCCCAGGCAATTAGTATTGAAGGTGGAAAGGCCAGTGACAAGAATAAGAAGGCTCACCGTGTCATTCACAAAGCACTTCCAAACCCATCACCACAGGTGACCCTCCCAACAACCCTGTGAGAGCTACAGGGTGGGGGCTCCCACAAAGGAGGAGTCAGGAATGTCGGGATTTTAACACCTTCTCCAAGTCAGGATCAGGAAATGCTGTCCCAGCACTGACCTATATTCCCTATGCTTCCTCCCACAGCACAGCTTAGGGTGACTGCCACTTGGGAGACCCTCACTTTCCAATCCCCATGAGGGGCTGTGCAGTGGGGAGAACAAGGCCCCCTCCTCTGACTGTCTCCCCTAAGATCCTATTTTCTGAGGAAAGTCGCTCTGGGAACTGTCGGCCTCTGCAGATGGGGGCCCAGACCTTGTGGAAAGAAGACATGAAGGTCACACCTGGCAGGGACCAGCGCTGGAGAGCAAACCTCACCTTTAAAAACTCACACTTTTAATGCTAAAATTTATTTTTGTTAATTTCTATGGGTACATAGTAGGTGTATATATTTATGGGATATGTGAGATATTTTGACACAAGCATGCAATGTGTAATAATCACATCAAGGTAAATGGGGCATTCATCACCTCAAGCAGGGGAAATGCCAGATGCTTTTAAAACCATCAGATCTCATGAGAACTCACTATCATGAGAACAGCGTGGGGGAAACTGCCCCATGATTCAGTTACCTCTCACTGGGTCCCTCCCATGACACATGAGGATTATGGAAATTACAGTTCAAGATGCAATTTGGGTGGTGACACAGCCAAACCCTATCACCTTATAAAATGAACATTGTGAAAACAGTAGTGGGCCTGACTCCTGGCCTCTGCCATGGGATGCCCCTTCTTGAGGAGGGCCTGGCTTCTGTGCCATGCAGATACCTCCCTGTGCTCCCTGTGGGCTGGGGGTGAGCCAGGTCCTCTTGGGGGAGCTGGGCACTGTGGGACAGGAGGGTCCCTAGACTGGAGTCTCCCTGTGCCTCCTTACCCCATCAACGAAACCAGAGTAGCCAACTCAGCAAACCTCAATGCACGGCCCTTTCTGGTCCTGAAAGGAGGAGCATAGGTGCTCAGGGTCCCCTGAGCTGCCCTGGGGCAGAACACTGAGCAGTGGCCAGTGCTTCCCTAACAACTCCCCCATGCACAGACTCCTGGTGGACACACTTCCCTTAACCCTGCTCAGCTGGAGCTCGGCCCCCATCCCAGTACCTCTGCCTCCTCCTCCAGGGCAGGAAAAGAAAACTCAACTCCAAACCCATGGAGAATCCCCATGTTGACTGAGGCCCTGGCTGGGACTCAGCCTCTTGTCAGCCCCTTGAGGAGCTCCATCTTCCCCTGTTTCCCTGCCCCATGGGACCCTGGGCCTCTGGGAAAGAGGTGAGGGTGTCATCCACTCAGCAGGCATGATCTTTGGGAAGGATTTGTGTAATACCTGCTCCTGGTGCAATAGGAGCCTCCGGAGCTGAGCAGTATTGGGGCTGTAGAATACTGAGAAGCCCCCAACCCATCATGCATCAGAGCCCACTCCCAAGATGTGGAGCCATCAGCTGGAAGGACTGGGCAGTGGCAGGGGACACCGGACCCTGAAGCTTTCCTCCCTTCCATCAGGCGACCCTACCATGTGGCCTCAGCTCTAGGGAGGTGGGCCCTAGCTGGAGGCACTGCACAGCAGCATCCTGGGTAGAGGTGCCAGGAAGGCAGGCCTGCCTTTGAGGCTGTGAGGCAGGGCTGAGGCAGGCAGTGGCCAGTGGAGGGAACGTGATGGGTGCCAGGGGGCTACATGGCCATCTCCCAGACATGGGGTGGGGCTGGGGACATGGGATGGGCAGCCACTGCCATCTCAACTTCATTGGCCCATATGTGGGCTGGGAGGGCAGCTGGGTGTGTGGCCAGCTGGAAGGTAGGAGGACTGGGGAAGTGACAGTCACCTGTACGAAGTCAGGGCTGGAGGGCTGTGGCTCTGGGACACACGGGGTGGCCAGTGGGAGGCCACAGTGCCCTCTGCTGTTGGGGATGAAAGGTGTCTGCCTTGAAGTGAAAGGGTCCCTGTTCAGCTCTGGGCTCCTATGGGACCCTCAGCAGGGATGCCCTGAAGGCTCCTAACAAGCTGGGTTGCAAGGAAGGTGCCTTGCCTGGAAGTCAGGATCACCCAACCAGGGTGGCTGTCCCATGGCCTGACTATGTGAGGCCCTGGGGGCAGCTGACCACCTACCCTGCAGGGAGTGCCTCTCCTCGGCCAGCAGCTGATCCAGTGCCCAGAAGGTTGTCTTCATCCGACAGATACAGGAGGAGGATGGCAGTTAGACAGCTCATGTCCCTGTGGTAGCCCACCTCCTGCAAGAGCCAGAGTCACCATGGAAGGATGTCACCTGAGAGAGCTGAGGCCATGTGGGAGGCTTATGTCATTGGAGAGGACAGAGGTCTCCCGGGAGACCACCTTCAGACCCTAGGGGATTTAGGGTGCAGACTCTGCACTCCTCCCCGACCCGGGGCATGAGGACTAAGCAAGTCATGCATAACTCATTTGACAAGGGGCCTAGAGGGACTTCTACAGTGAGTGTGCAAACCCACATGGCCTGAAGGGGCACAGACAAGGATCATTCATGCCCACTCTCCTGGGCCAGGCTGGGAAGGCCACGGTGCCAGGCCTGGGACAGCACCTGTGAACTGCACCTGCCATGAGGGCAGGTGGTGGGCCACTGATCACCACACGATGGGTCCTGTGATGGCCCAAGCGCTACCTGCCAGGCACAGGAGGGTGGCTGGGTCCAGACCCCATGTGGGCAGCCCATGGAGTCGGCTCAGTGGCTCTCCCTGCCTGGAATGGTCTGGGAAGTGGGGGCCAAGCAGGAGCAGCCACCTGGGTGACCTCCTCCCTGTCTACTGTGCTCCTGTGGGGTTAAGGCAAAGGGGAAATTGGATCCCTGTCAGGTTTCCAATAAAAAGCCTTCCTCAGGATGCAAACTCATTTCATGACAAGGGCCTGGCCCAGCAGGCACCTCAGCAACTTGTCAAACATGTCTCCACATGTCTCCAGCAAGGACTATCCCGTGTGCAACACTGCCAAGCTCCTGGTTTGGCTCAGCACCAGGAGGGGAAGATCATTTCTTCTTCTGAGACATGGTGGTTGAGTCCAGGTGACATCAAGTCTGGGCCCTGACCCCTTTCCGTCTCAGTGTGACCCCTTGAGACACTAGCTTCCCTTCCTTGCTTGGGTGTCCACGCCAGCAGTTCTACCTACTATGTTATTACAGCCAGATCAGGATAAACTTCCTCTCTCTGGAATAAATGCAATGACCACTGTTCTTTGAGCATTATTTATCTTAAATTATTGTTTTAATTAGAAATGTATCTAACTTATATTAGCCAAATTTCCTTCCAGTGTAACCAAATTTCTTTTAAGTGAAAGTTAAGTATTTACCTTCTGTTATCAAGAAACATGTTATACAAAATGTTTATTTTTTCCAACTTTAGAAGAAATTGAAAATGTCTACATGCTACTAATCTAAAAATACAGGCTCTGGGTTTGTATGGTGTTAACCTTCCAAATTTTAAGGAATAGGTATTTAAATGCCATGCACTTTGTTTTAAAACATATAAAATGTTTTAAGCTTTTGACCTCAAAATTTACAGTAGCACAGCTACTCTCTAATGAATAAACCACAGAATCAAAACAAAGGATTCTACAGACCAGTCTAACCAACAATACAATTATAAACTTGTGGTTCAAATATCAAAAACCAATTTCAATGACAAATACAGGGTATGAAAACCTCGCAAAGGTCAAGTGAGATATATTATACTTGAATGAAATTATGACTTGAGAGTAGGAAATCTATGTTTAACCAAACAAATTAAATAATGTTTATGAGGAAATTATACTACTAATGTTTTATTATTTGGCAAGCTATTCAGTGGAACACAAAGATATTCTTAATGAAGTTGAAAATATATTTTAAAATGTTATTGAAGTGGATTAAAAAATAATGAGGACATGAATAACTTTAAAAAGTATTCAGGGATAAAGAGAGAAAAATTAGATTTTATACATATGTAAAATATATTTAAAAAGTTTTGTTTCTTGGTGGCTCAAATAAAAGGAGCAGATATTTAAACTTCATGCCTTTCCTTTTAAAGTCTTGGAAGTGCTTATAGCTTTCCACGCTGACATTTGTACTAACACAGCTAATCTAATCGAGCGATAACAAAATCAAAACAAGCAGAATTCTCTTGACCAATCCATTTTCTTGATTTTTATAAGTAAATGTACTCTCAAACAAAGCTATTATTCATGGATTCTGTTATTTGAAAATATTTACTGATCATTTACCTTACACCAAGTGATCTCCAGATCATAGAAAAATATGTAAAGTTGCCCGGCTTCGTTAAGCTGAAACTCTTATGAAGGAGAAAAGAAGCAATGGAGTAGGGACATTAAAGAAGGAGTGTGGACTGAGACTTCTACTTGCTTACTGTGGTCGCTGTGTGGAGACTTGGATTGAAAAAAGGGCAATGACAGAAGCTTAAATTAGTATCCAATATGGCGATCCTGTAATTTTAAGGATCCTTGAATTAAGAATGTGTAATAGTTCTCATTATTTTCCCAAGACATCTCTGCAGTAGAGCCTTGGCCTTGTGAGGGAAGCGCTATAGTTACCAAGTGGTGGGGGTAGGAAGGTGAATTTGGAAACAACATCTGGAATTACTACACTTTAAAGGAATCCATACACATCAGATCGGAAAATATGTGTGTGTGTTTGTGTGTGTGTGAAACAGGGAGAGAGAGCAAGAGTGACAGTGAGCAAGAGAGAGAGGAGGGGGGAGAATCAGATAAGAAAGAGAGTGACAGAGCTACAGAGACAGAATTAAAAGGGGACACCAAGTATATTGAGCTGAGAAACTATAAAATGGGAATTGCCATTAAACAGAATGGGGAAGAGCAAGTTTGGGGAGTACCAGTGGCTCCATATAGACATATTAATTTTGAGATTCGTAACTGACATCCAAGTGGATAAGTCAGGGAGTGTTGGGTGTAGTGTCCAGAGTTTAGGTGTAATATGAACTATCAGGAAATTAATGACACAAAAATTAGTAAGAAAGCAAAGATAAGAAAGATAAGAAGTCAAAGTCCTGAGGCTAATGGTTCTCTAACATTTAAAAAAAAGTAAAGATGAAACCTGCACAAAAGGACTAGGGGTAATCATCAAAAACATGGTGGGGGAAAGTAGGTTAAGTGTTCTGCAATTCTATCAAGAAAAGTTTCACGAAGAGGAGGTGGGGATTAACTGTGTGCAATGCTGCTGATACATAAATTAAGACAAAGGCCAAGGAGTTACGGTTCAATTTATAATTTAACAATATGGAAAACACTTATGTTTTGATATGAGCAGCTTCGTTGGAGTGAGTAGGTGGAAAACCATATTGGAGTGGTTGCTGAAATGAATGTCTGATCTCTGGATTCTTAAGGAAAAATTTCATTGGACTGCAGAGGTATAAATTGGATTAGTTTTAATTCTGAAGTCAGGATGCAATCGGTAAACATGTGCCCATCAATGCCTCCTTGCATTTTTTTAGCTAGGTGTTCTGTTATCTTTTAATACTATAACAATTACCTGCAAAACCTACGCCCATTTTGCAGCAAACCACCATGACACATGTATACCTATGTAGCAAACCTGCATGTTCTACACATTTATCCCAGAACTTAAAGTATATATTTTAAAAAAAGAAAAAAATGAAAAGAAAACCCAGTCAAGTGCGGTGGCTCATGACTGTAATCCCAGCACTTTGGGAGGCTGAGACAGGTGGACCATCTGAGGTCAGGAGTTTGAGAACAACCTGGCCAACATGGTGAAACCTCGTCTTTACTAAAATTACGAAAATTAGCTGGGTGTGGTGGGGGGCACCTATAGTCCCAGCTGCTTGAGAGGCCAAGGCAGGAGAATCACTTGAACCTGGAAGGCAGTACTTACACTGCAGTAAGCCAAGATCACGACACAGCACTATAGCCTGGGTGACAGGGTGAGACTGTCTCAAAAAATGAAAGCAAAAACAAAAACAAAAAAACACTCATTTAATTGACAAACTTTACAAAGACTGCTAGTAGAGGTTGTTGGAGAGGATGTTGTTCCACATAATATCTTACGAGTTGCCGATGGACAAGTAAGATGGTAAAATGTCTCTGAAAAACTGACCATACCTGCTCTGCTGAAATATTCAGATACCAACACTCAGAAATTCCGTCTTGTCATTTATTTCCACAAGAAAAAACAAGAGACCTGTATTTAAATATCCATTTCTATTAAAAATAATCACACTAGGTTTCCTGAAGTTTTTTATTAGTAACTCTTGTTTGCAGCAGTACAACCTGTATGTGTGTGTGTGTGTGTATGTGTGTGTGTGTGTATATATGTATATTTTATATATATATATATATTAGACAGAGTTTCACTCTTGTTGCCCAGACTGGAGTGCAATGGTGCAATCTCGGCTTACTGCCACCTCCACTTCCTGGTTTCAAGCGATTGTCCTGCCTCTGCCTCCAGAGTAGCTGGGATTACAGGCATGTGTCACCACCCTTGGCTAATTTTGTATTACAGGTGTGAGCCACTGTGACTGGCCTATTTTGTATTTCTTAACCTACCACACTCTAAGAACAAATATTATATTTTAATTTGTACATTCAGTGCCTAGAACAAAACCAGCATTTTGTAGATTCCAAAGAATTATTTGTTGTATAAATGACGAATAACTTAAGTATTATTTATAACATCTATATACAAACAATATATTACCTCAAAATACAGTGATAACATTTGTTGTATATAAAATGATTTCAATCTCAGTTAAAAATATTTTTTGCATGAGTTATTTTCATATGTAGATACTCACATTGTTTTATTTATGCAAAAATGTTTGTAACTACTATGCACATTTTTGATACTTAAGCCTTTTGGTCTTGCTGCCATAGCAAATACTGTGCCTCTTAAGAGCATGAACCTATTTTATTTCATTTTTTAGCAGATTTCTTAATGAAATATATACCGTGCTATTTTGTTTAAGACATAAGCAGACACCCTGTCAGAAGCAAAGAGCCGTCCACTCCACCATTAGCACCCATCCCTCTGCTAATGTGGCTGCTGAAGATGTTCCCTATGGCAGAGGACTTTGTGTTCAACCTAAGCACTTTATATCCTTTACTTTCAGTTGGGTGTGAGATAAAATAATTCAGCAGCAATAAAAGTCACACTTCTTAAAGTTGCAGTCTCTCTTGTGAGGTATCACCTGGAGTTCTGGATAAGTGAGAATTATCCAAAATTCTTATGATAAATACAGATAAATTGGCACAACTCAAGATTTAAGAAATAAAAATTTCCAAGAGAAGAAACCCAGGAATATGCTTTGAAAATGTCTCCCTCAGGTGATTCTGATGTGATATGTGGTCCGAGTTTAAAATCCAAGGAAAATTACCTTCCCTGACCTCCAGTTGGCCCTTATGACCAGATGTCCCTCTTCCCCTTTCTCATTGTGCTCACTCTCCTTCTGTGCCTTTGTTCTATTCTCCCTCCACTTCTCATCCAGATGCCAAGCCCTCCTCCATCAATTGTCCTAAAACTCAAATGGTCAGTTGCATCTAAACTTCCCTCTGTCCCATGGACAAGTTATGCAGGCAAATGCAGAATTTAAGCTTGGACCAAGCTGAATCAAGAGCTGCAATTAAAGACTTCCCTAAGCCCAGAGGGGACCAGTAAATACTTATAGAAGATTTTGGATTTCCTCTGAGTGCACAAGGCTCTGGGTAACTTGATACTATAAGCCAAATGTTATTGTCCCCGTCAAGTTCAAGTGTGAAATCTAATTCCCTATGTGATAATATTTGGAGGTAGGGCCTTGGGGGATGATTAGATCATGAAGGCAGGGACCACAGGAGTGGGATAAGTAGCCCCTATCAAAGGCACCATAGAGAACTCCCTCATCCCTTCTGTCATGTGAGGACATGGTAGAAACATGGCTGTCTATGAACCAGAAGCAAGCCCACACCAGACTGGAATCTGCTGACCACTTCATCTTCAGAACTGAGAGAAATACATTTGTGTATAAGTTTCCTCATCTATGGCATTCTGTTTTAACCCCAGATTAGCTAAAAACACCAACATATCAACTTGTACACCAAATTTTGGAAATGGATGCTAAAACTATGATGGCAAAAGGTGATTGATCTGCCTGAGAAATGAACCTACTTGATCCCTCTTTCCAAAAAGCTGGAGGGAGAGTCAACACAAGCAAAAGTAGGTCACAGTCTTCTAAAAGCCATACCTGAAGGGTTTTCAATATCACCTGATCAGATGGCAATTTAATCACACAAAGAACCACAACAAAACCCACAACTAGTAGAGATTTTCAACATTGCCTCAAAAACACCATCTACAGTATTAGGGAATGAAAGAAGTCATGGAAGTTTCAAAAAGTCAAACTTTATTTCAATGTTATTGTAGAAACTTGAAATTCATAGTTGCGCTATGGATAAATCCTGGGGCACGTGGAGGCATGGAGATTCTGGGGTGTAGCTGCTGAGTTTAAAAGCTTCCTTTGGAGAGGCTCCCTGGCCTCCTCACCCCCTGTCCTCCTGTCAAGAAGAGCCCATCCTGGGCAGCACATTATAGGCAAATGACCCAGACACCCAGATGAGGGCAAACCTCCATGCCTGGAGGAGGAGGCCGCCTCTGGGAGCAGGAGGACCTGCTGGAACCCCTGCTCACAGGCTCCTTTACTTGCTCTCCTACAGGCAGGCAAACACCCCCAGCAGCAGTAGCAGCAGACCCTTCAGCAGCTGGGCTGCTGCTCTGCTGAATGAGAGAAGTCCCTCTCCAATGAGGCAGAGGAGCCCAGGTTGCACACCCTGGTCTCTGCCTCCATGGTTTCCACTGAGCCTCGGACTGGGAGCGGTGAGGGAGCTGCTGGCTGGGGCTGTGCTGGTCACCCCCTCTCTGTCACCTCTAGCTCCAGCCACACTTTCAGCTCAAGAGCTGAGGCTGGTGGCTCTACAGCAGGTGCCATGAAGTCAGGCAGCTCCTCACTGGGCTGGTCCTGGGCAATCCCATGCCAGGGGCAGGAGGGCTCTGGAGCTGCCTCTAGCTCCAGCACTGTCCCTGGAGGGGCCCTTCCCTTGGTGCTGGCACTGGCTCAACAGCTGGCACTGGAAATAGCTGTATTTCTGCACCTGAAGCAGGAACTGAAAAAGGAGAAAAGTCACCAATATCACTCACTTTCCACTGGAATTTCTAAACATGAAAACAACCTCACTGAATTTAAAGGAATTTCAGCCTGAAAACATCAACCCTGGAAAGTCTTCCAGACTGCAGGTGACTTCACCATGTGCCTGTGTCTCGATGAGCTCCAGAGGCTCCAGCTGGACAAGGACAATGTGCAGATGTGGCACTGGTGAGATCACTGGTGAGGCCTGGCCTGATAGCTCCATCTGGGGCCTTGGTGTCCATCTGGGACCTGCTGTCTACCTGGTGACTCCTGTCCTGTGGTAGGTAACTGGGGGGGCTTCTGCCACATTGCCAGAGGCATCTGGGGTGAGGGATGAGCCTACATGGGCATCGTCGTAAAAGAAAGTCTCTCACTCCCACCAATCCTGAAGCAGCAGCCTTGAGATGTGGGGATGCAGCGCAGGAACATCTTGTTCTCTTGAGCGTCTCCCACCAACTGAGCTGGTTACAGGGCTGACCCTAGGATGTGGGTGCCTGGTTACCAGAATAATTCTTCTTTTTTGAGATAGAGTCTCATTCTGTTGCCCAGGCTGGAGTGCAGTGGCATGATCTTGGCTCACTGCAACCTCCGCCTCCTGGATTCAATTAATTCTCCTGCCTCAATCTCCTGAGTAGCTGGGATTACAAGCACGAGACGTGTACCACCACACCCGGCTAGTTATTCTTTTATTTTTAGTAGAGATGGGGGTTTTACCATGTTGGTCAGGCTGGTCTCGAACTCTTGACCTCATGATCTGCCCACCTCGGCCTCCCAAAGTGTTGGGATTACAGGTGTGAGCCACTGTGCCTGGCCTGGTTACCAAAATTCTAAGTTCCGTTAGGATCTGTCGCCAAGGAAGTGAGGTTACCTCTTTAAGATTCCATCCCCTCAGCCTCCTCCTTCCAGAAGACCTACTCAGGACCCCACTGGGCTGCTGACTGCTCACCCTCCCCACAGGTCAACTCCTTACCTGTACACAGTTATGTTTCCCCAGGGCCTCTTGGACACCTGTGCCTGATGTTCACCAGGGGCCTAGGAATCCACTTGGGGCCTGGGATCCTACACGGGCCTAATGTTACACTGCAGACTGGGTAGCCACCTGGGGACCAGGTATCAACCTGGGGACTGTGGTTGACCTGCGGGCTGATGTCCACCTGGGGACTGGGTATTTACCTGGGGCCTGATGTGCACCTGGGGCCAAATGTTCCCCTCAGGGTGAATTCTACCTTGGGTCTGTATGTTCACCTGGGGCCTGATGTCTGCTTTAGATCTATGTCCCACTGGGGCCTTATGTTCACCAGGGACTTGTATCTAGCTGTGGCCTGATGACCTACTGCATCCTGTTGTTCACCTAAGGCCTGGTGTCTTCCTGGGGCCTGGTGATCACCTGGGAGCTGGATATGAACCTGGGGCCTGGGTGTCCACTTAAGGCCTGATATGTGCCTGGGCCCTGATTGTCCACCTGGGGACTGGGTGTCCACTTTGGGTCTGATGTCCACTTGAAGTTAGGTATCTCCCTAAGGCATGGTGTCTACCTGTGGCCTGATGTCCACATGAGTCTGGGGTTCAGCTGAGGCCTGCTGTACATCTGGGAACTTGGTGTCCATTTGAGGCCTGATGTCTACCTGGTGACTGCCATCCTATTGAGGCTGATGTCCACCTGGGAATGGTCTATCCATGGAAACGGTTATGTCCACCTGGGACTGGATGTCTCCCAGGGGCTAGAAGTCCACCTGTGACCCCGTATCCACCTAGGGCCTGATGTCCACCTGGGGCACAGTGTTCACCTGAGACCCAGGTGTTTACATAAGGCCTGATGTTCAGCTGGTGCCTAGATGCCCACCAGGGGCCTTGTGTTAACCTGGGGACTGGTATCCAGCTGGGTCCTAATGACCACATGGGTTGAATTATTCACCTAGAGTGTGGTGTTCACTTAGGGCTTGAGTGTCAGCCTTGGACCTGGTGTCCACCTGGGACTTGGGTATCAAACTAGGGGTTGGTGTCCAGTTGAGACATCATGTGCACCTGGGGTCTGAGTTTGCATGAGGCCAAATGACCAATGGGGGCCTGAATGTCAACCTGGTGCCTGAAATTCACTGGGAGCCTGGATATCCACCTGGGGTCTGATGTTCATCTGGGACTAGGTGTCAATATGTGGCCTGATGTAAACCTCTAGTTCAGTGTCCACCTTGGGCCTGATGTCCACTGGGGGACTGATGTTCACCTTTGACCTGATATCCACCTGGAAACCATGCATTCACTCATGGCCTGATGGTCACCTGGGGTTGAATGTCCAACTGTGGTCAGATGTGCACCTGGAACCTGGGCATCCACCTGGGGCCTGATGTTCAGCTGGAGCCTGGAGTTCACCTGGGGCATGAGGTTTACCTGAAGCTTGATGTTCATCTGGGTGCTGGCTGGATGTTCACCTGGGGCCTGATATCCATCTGGGACCCAAGGACACTTCTCAGGCCTGATGTCCACAAGTTGGCCTGGTATTCATCTGGTGCCTTGGTGTTAATCTGTGGCCTAATGTACTCCTGAGTTCTAGTGTCTTCTTGGGACCTGAGGTCTACCAGGATCCTGGTATCCACCTGGGGCCAGGTATCCACCTAGGGCCTGATATTCACCTGAGGACTAGGAATCCACTTGATAACTGCTGACCATCTGGGTCCTGATGTTAACCTGGGGACTGGGGAACCACCTGAAGCTTGATGTAAACTTAGGGCATAAAGGGCATAAGTGTCTATCTGGGGTCTTGTGTTCACGCGGGGCCTGATGTCAACCTTGAGCCTAGGTATTCACCAGGGGACTAGTGTCCAGCTGTTCACTTGGGGCCTGGTGTCAACTTGAAGCAAGGTTGTCAACCTAGGACCTGATGTCCAGTCCAGTGTCCACCTTGGGCCTGTTTCCTACCTGGGGCCTGTGTGTCCACATAGACCCTGGTGTCGTTTTGGGGCCTAGGTATTTACCTGGGGCCTGGATATTCATTGGTACATCATGTCTACCGGGGTCTTTGTGTCAATCTGAGCTCTGATATCCACCTAGGAATTGGGTATCTACCTAAGGCCTGGTGTTTACATGGGGCCTGTAACACCAGATTCCAGATGAACCCAGATGTACACCTGAGGCCTGATGTCTACCTGAGTTCTGAGTGTTCACATAGGGCCTGCTGTCATCTTGGGACCTAAGTATTTACCTAGGGCCTAGGTATCTACCTGGGGCCTGACTTCCAACTAGTTCTTTTGTCAACATGGGGCCTGATGTCCACTTTGGGCCTCGGTAACCTCCTGATGACTAATGTCCACATGGCTCCTGAGGACAACCTGAGACCTGGTATTGATTTAGAGCCTAGTATCCACCTGGGGTCCAGGTGTCCACCTGAGACCTGATGTTCACCTGGTATGTAGGAATTCACCTGGGGCCTGGTGTCCACCTTGAGTGTGTGTATCCAACTGGGTGCTGGTGTTCACCTGGAGTCCAGTGTATACCTGGGGCTTGAAGTACATATGGGGCCTGGGCATCCGCCTAGGACCTGATGTTCAGATAAGGGCTGGAGTTCTCCTGGCCTGGTGTCCACATGAAGCCTGGGTGTACACCTGGATCCTGATGTCCCACGTGGATGGGCCCAACATACACCTGGGCCCCAGTAGTCATCAGATACTAGGAAACTCTCAAGCCCCAGGTGCACATAAAGCTCCAAGTGGCCATGTAGGCCATAGGGTGATATGCAGGGTCCAGGTGGACACTGAGTACAAGATGAACACCAGGCCCCAGGTGAACACCAAGCCTCAGGTGTCTACCTAGTCCTCAAGTGGACATCAGGCACTAGATTGACACACAGGTACCAGGTGGATATCAGGCCCCAGGTGAACACCAGGCCCCAGGTGGTTGGGTTACATATACCATAGGTGGCCATCAGGTCCCAGGTCTATATCCACTCCCCAGCTGAACATCAGGATCCAGGTGGATACCCACGTCAGAAGTGAACACCAGGTTCCAAATGAACATTGGGCTCCAAGTGAACACACAGGCCCCAGTTCAATACCAGCCTCAGGTAGATATCAGGAACCAGGGGGACCCCAGGCCTAATGTGAATGCCTAGTCTCTTGGAATACATCATGTTCAAGGTGGACACCCAGACTCCAGGTAGACATTTGGTGCCAGGTGGACATCTGGCTGCAAGTGGGCATCAGGCCCCAGGTGGATACCCAGTCTACAGGTGTAAATCAGGCCCCAGTTAAACACTTGACTAAAAGTGTGCATCAAGACCCAGCTTGACACTCAGGCTTCAGGGGCACACTTGACCCAAAGTGTACACCTGTGCCCAGGTGGACATCAGGCCCAAGGTGTACACCAGACCCCAAGTGGACATCAGGTTCCAGGTTGACACTAGTCTCTAGGTAGATCCTTAAGCCCCAGTTGGTCATCACGCCCAAGGTGGATACCTTGACTCCAGGGGGTCACCAGGTTGCAGGCAGGTCCTAGGTGGACACTAGGCCCTAGGGTAACACAAGGTCTGAGAGGGTTTCAGCCCCCATGTGGGCTTTAGTCATAAGGACATTACCTAGGCCCTAAGTGGACATCAGGCCCCAGGTTGACACAATGAACCAGGTAGAAGTCAGGCTCTAAGTAGAAACCCAGGCCCTAGGTAAATACTTCAGTCCCAAGTCAACATCAGGCCCTATGTGGACACCCAGACTCCACGTAGACATCAGGCCCCAGGTGAACACTCAACTCAAGGTGGTCATCAGGCCCCAGGTTGACACATAGACCTCAGGTAGACAACAAGCATAGGTGAACTTCAGGCTCCAGATGAACATCAGGCTCCAGGAAGAAATCTATGCCCCAATTAAACACCAAGTCTTAGGTAGACATCAGGCCTCAAATGGATGTCAAAGCCACAGATGCATATAAGGCCTCAGAGAAACACCAGGCCCCAGGTAGACATTAGACCCTAGGTGGACACTCAGGCCACATCCATCCCAAGGTGGACATCAGGCCAGAGATGTACACCCAGGCCCCAGGAGAACTACAGGCCCCTGGAGGACACTCAAGCACCAGGAGGACAGCCAGTCCCTAGGTAATGACAAGGCCCCAAGTGGACATGATGTTCCAGATGGATATGAGGCCCCAACTGAATACTAGGTGCAAGTGTATATTAGGCCCCAGGTGGACCCCAGGTCTCAGGTGCACACCAGGCCCCAGGGGAACACCAGGCCCTAGGTAAGCATGCAGTCCCAGGTGGACAGCAGGTGCCAGGAGGACATCAGGACCCAGCTGGTCATCAAGCCACAGCTGAACACCAGTTCCCCCATGAACGCCAGTCCTCAGGTGGGCACCTAGTCGTCCCATGTGCATCAGGTACCAGGCTGACACACAGGCATCAGTTGAACTCTGGGCCTTAGCTGAACATCAGATCCCAGGTGATCACCCAGGCTCTAGGTGAACACCAGGTATTAGGTGGACACCAGGTCCTAGGTGGGTGTCTGTGCTCCTGGTGAACCTCAGGCCCCAGTGGACACTCAGGCCCTTTATAGACATCTGGCTCCATGTGCATTCCCAGGGCCCATGTCATGTTGAATTATAATNTATTTCTGTGGGGTCGGTGGTGATATCCCCTTTATCATTTTTAATTGTGTCGATTTGATTCTTCTCTCTTTTCTTCTTTATTAGTCTTGCTAGTGGTCTGTCAATTTTGTTGATCTTTTCAAAAAACCAACTCCTGGATTCATTGATTTTTTGGAGGGTTTTTTGTGTCTCTATTTCCTTCAGTTCTGCTCTGATCTTAGTTATTTCTTGCCTTCTGCTAGCTTTGGAATGTGTTTGCTCTTGCTTCTCTAGTTCTTTTAATTGCGATGTTAGAGTGTCAATTTTAGATCTTTCCTGCTTTCTCTTGTGGGCATTTAGTGCTATAAATTTCCCTCTACACACTGCTTTAAATGTGTCCCAGAGATTCTGGTATGTTGTATCTTTGTTCTCATTGGTTTCAAAGAACATCTTTGTTTCTGCCTTCATTTGGTTATGTACCCAGTAGTCATTCAGGAGCAGGTTGTTCAGTTTCCATGTAGTTGAGCGGTTTTGATTGAGTTTCTTAGTCCTGAGTTCTAGTTTGATTGCACTGTGGTCTGAGAGACAGTTTGTTATAATTTCTGTTCTTGTACATTTGCTGAGGAGTGCTTTACTTCCAATTATATGGTCAATTTTGGAGTAAGTACGATGTGGTGCTGAGAAGAATGTATATTCTGTTGATTTGGGGTTGAGAGTTCTATAGATGTCTATTAGGTCTGCTTGCTGCAGAGATGAGTTCAATTCCTGGATATCCTTGTTAACTTTCTGTCTCGTTGATCTGTCTAATGTTGACAGTGGAGTGTTGAAGTCTCCCATTATTATTGTATGGGAGTCTAAGTCTCTTTGTAAGTCTCTAAGGACTTGCTTTATGAATCTGGGTGCTCCTGTATTGGGTGCATATATATTTAGGATAGTTAGCTCTTCCTGTTGAATTGATCCCTTTACCATTATGTAATGGCCTTCTTTGTCTCTTTTGATCTTTGATGGTTTAAAGTCTGTTTTATCAGAGACTAGTATTGCAACCCCTGCTTTTTTTTGTTCTCCATTTGCTTGGTAAATCTTCCTCCATCCCTTTATTTTGAGCCTATGTATGTCTCTGCGTGTGAGATGGGTCTCCTGAATACAGCAGACTGATGGGTCTTGACTCTTTATCCAGTTTGCCAGTCTGTGTCTTTTAATTGGAGCATTTAGTCCATTTACATTTAAGGTTAATATTGTTATGTGTGAACTTGATCCTGCCATTATGATATTAACTGGTTATTTTGCTCGTTAGTTGATGCAGTTTCTTCCTAGCCTCGATGGTCTTTACATTTTGGCATGTTTTTGCAATGGCTGGTACCGGTTGTTCCTTTCCATGTTTAGTGCTTCCTTCAGGGTCTCTTGTAAGGCAGGCCTGGTGGTGACAAAATCTCTAAGCATTTGCTTATCTGTAAAGGATTTTATTTCTCCTTCACTTATGAAACTTAGTTTGGCTGGATATGAAATTCTGGGTTTAAAATTCTTTTCTTTAAGAATGTTGAATATTGGTCCCCACTCTCTTCTGGCTTGTAGAGTTTCTGCCGAGAGATCTGCTGTGAGTCTGATGGGCTTCCCTTTGTGGGTAACCCGACCTTTCTCTCTGGCTGCCCTTAAGATTTTTTCCTTCATTTCAACTTTGGTGAATCTGGCAATTATGTGTCTTGGAGTTGCTCTTCTCGAGGAGTATCTTTGTGGTGTTCTCTGTATTTCCTGGATTTGAATGTTGGCCTGCCCTACTAGGTTGGGGAAGTTCTCCTGGATGATATCGTGAAGAGTGTTTTCCAACTTGGTTCCATTTTCCCCCTCACTTTCAGGCACCCCAATCAGACGTAGATTTGGTCTTTTTACATAATCCCATACTTCTTGCAGGCTTTGTTCATTTCTTTTTCTTCTTTTTTCTTTTGGTTTCTCTTCTCGCTTCATTTCATTCATTTGATCCTCAATCGCTGATACTCTTTCTTCCAGTTGATCGAGTCGGTTACTGAAGCTTGTGCATTTGTCACGTATTTCTCGTGTCATGGTTTTCATCTCTTTCATTTCGTTTATGACCTTCTCTGCATTAATTACTCTAGCCGTCAATTCTTCCACTTTTTTTTCAAGATTTTTAGTTTCTTTGCGCTGGGTACGTAATTCCTCCTTTAGCTCTGAGAAATTTGATGGACTGAAGCCTTCTTCTGTCATCTCGTCAAAGTCATTCTCCGTCCAGTTTTGATCCGTTGCTGGCGATGAGCTGCGCTCCTTTGCCGGGGGAGATGTGCTCTTATTTTTTGAATTTCCAGCTTTTCTGCCCTGCTTTTTCCCCATCTTTGTGGTTTTATCTGCCTCTGGTCTTTGATGATGGTGATGTACTGATGGGGTTTTGGTGTAGGTGTCCTTCCTGTTTGATAGTTTTCCTTCTAACAGTCAGGACCCTCAGCTGTAGGTCTGTTGGAGATTGCTTGAGGTCCACTCCAGACCCTGTTTGCCTGGGTATCAGCAGCAGAGGCTGCAGAAGATAGAATATTTCTGAACAGCGAGTGTACCTGTCTGATTCTTGCTTTGGAAGCTTCCTCTCAGGGGTGTACTCCACCCTGTGAGGTGTGGGGCGTCAGACTGCCCCTAGTGGGGGATGTCTCCCAGTTAGGCTACTCAGGGGTCAGGGACCCACTTGAGCAGGCAGTCTGTCCCTTCTCAGATCTCAACCTCCGTGTTGGGAGATCCACTGCTCTCTTCAAAGCTGTCAGACAGAGTCGTTTGCGTCTGCAGAGGTTTCTGCTGCTTTTTGTTGTTGTTGTTGTTGTTGTTGTTGTGTAGCTGTGCCCTGTCCCCAGAGGTGGGGTCTACAGAGACAGGCAGGTTTCCTTGAGCTGCTGTGAGCTCCACCCAGTTGGAGCTTCCCAGCAGCTTTGTTTACCTACTTAAGCCTCAGCAATGGCGGGCGCCCCTCCCCCAGCCTCGCTGCTGCCTTGCAGGTAGATCACAGACTGCTGTGCTAGCAATGAGGGAGGCTCGGTGGGCGTGGGACCCTCCCGGCCAGGTGTGGGATATGATCTCCTGGTGTGCCTGTTTGCTTAAAGCGCAATATTGGGGTGGGAGTTACCCGATTTTCCAGGTGTTGTGTGTCTCAGTTCCCCTGGCTAGGAAAAGGGATTCCCTTCCCCCTTGCGCTTCCCAGGTGAGAAGATGCCTCGCCCTGCTTCAGCTCTCGCTGGTCGGGCTGCAGCAGCTGACCAGCACCGATCGTCCGGCACTCCCCAGTGAGATGAACCCAGTACCTCAGTTGAAAATGCAGAAATCACCGGTCTTCTGTGTCGCTGGCGCTGGGAGTTGGAGACTGGAGCTGTTCCTCGTAAATTGCCACATCTAAATTAAGAAGGTGCATTGGGAGTTATACCTGATGTAAATGACGAGTTGATGGGTGCAGCACACCAACATGGCACAAGTATACATATGTAACAAACCTGCACGTTATGCACATGTACCCTACAACTTAAAGTATAATAATAATAAATAAATTTTTTAAAAAAAGAAGGTGAATTAATTGTTTAAAAATGAATTGTGGCTCATTGAACTTAGTAGTTTGCGTATTACTTGGGGTTCTCAACTCTTCTTATAGTCTTGTCTGTGTAGGAAAAGGCCTCTATTCATTTCCTGGGCTTTAGGAGCTTCAGGCTGGGGCAGACACATTTGGGACACATCCCAAGCACTGACTCCCTCTGGCCTGCATTCTGCAACCTTTCTATACATGTGCCTCTGCCCCAACCAGAATCACATAGCTTATCCCAGTAACTATGGGTAAGTCCAGCCTGCTCCAATGACCCACATTTTTTGTTCTCTTCATCCCATTTGTCTTACTGATTGACCAGAAAACAGCCACCTAACTCCAGAAGATTTCCCATTACTTGAGCATTGACCATGTGCTCAGCAATTTTAGGTACTCTCCATGTATTAATTCATTTTACACCATAAGGAATTCCTATTACTATACCCATTACAGGTGAAGAAACTGAGGCACAGAGAAGTTAGGTAATTTGCTTAAGATCACACAGAAAGTGAGTGTCAGAGCTGCGATTCAAACCCAGACAGTCAGGCTTTAGAGCTCAAGCTCTGACCCCCATCATGTCTTCTCCACTCCTGGCTGGAAAATGGAAGGATAATAGTACCCAGATTACAGCACTATTGTTATGATTAAATTATTATTATTGGTTTCTGGAGTAGGCTGGCCATTTTCTGAGCAGTGGGCTGGAATAGTGAGTACATTTTGCAAATTAGGTGTCTGGAACAAGCATTTAGTTTAATAAATCTAAGTGAACCTAAAGTGAAGTACTGTATAAGGGGAGTTCTATAATAGTGCATTTCATTGGGAAGAAGCTGTCTCAGTATATTTACATCTAATGGAACACAAGAAGGGTCATTTTGACTTTATTTCTAAAACTGACTCCCAAGTAGCATCTTCAATTCAAAATAAAGCTTTTCCGGTCATAATAACTTGTGGAACAGTGTCATGCACTTGAATATGAGTGCACCCTGTTCTGAAAGCCCTTTGCCATACTTTAGTGGTGAAAGTGTTAGTAAACATCGCTTTGGTGGCTGTTTGTCCACTAGGGCATGTTGGCCCTTCACGCTCCACCTCAACTCATTAGGCATCATGTGGAAGAAATTTGTCTAGGGGAACGATTCACTATATAAGCAATGCTCTTATAAACATCAGGAATATGGGAGCTGACAGAAGGACTGCAGCGAGTTCCTGTCACCTTCTTTTATCGAAATTCATGCTGCTCAAATAAATGCTATACTCACTTCTGGTTTCTATGCTAGCCCACTCTGTAAATTCAAGGGATTAGATGAATGCAATATGCCCATACCCTGAAGAGCAAACTAGAGAATGGCTCAATTCTTAAAAGCCCCATAATCCTCAAGAACAAACCAAAGGCTTAAGCTAGTCAAGCTCAGAAGCTAAGAAATGAATCAAATAAATAGTTTAAACACCTTTCCCTTGGGCTTGGCTTTTCTAAAGGAGAGAAAAGGGCACCAGGGGAGCAAATGTGGCTCCTTGTTGATTAATTAAGAGCACTTAGGCAACATTCAGCAGAATCAATCATTTTCAGCCTGAGTTTGTTTTCACTCAGACTTCTACATTGTCAATTAGTCCCTAAAATTACTTACGCGATTTGTGCTTTTAGGATGTCAGGTGTTAAAATTACTTTTCAGTACAACCCACAGAAATCCTGATTGGGTTTATTCATTTATTTCTTTAATGAGGTAGGGATTCAGGGGAGAAATCATGGTGGACAAAAAGAGTTTGTTTTCAAAATGAGGAGAGATATGGAGATAATGTAGCTACTGATGAGAGAAATGAAGCTCCCAGACTTTTAAGGGAAATAAGATGCACACATGGGACTCTTAAAAAAGGCACCATGTGATCAGGGCACAAATAAAGCCACCCAGTCAAAACTATCACAGCTAGCTTTGGGGAAAAGGGTATCTGGTCTTGGGTTTAAAAGATAGATTTAATTTTGGCAGATGAAGGAGACTAACTGAATAACTGCCAGGTGGGGGTCACTCAGAGAAAGGCCGGTAGCCCCTATGCACTGGAACTGGGTGGGCATGACAGGAAGGAGGAAGAGGAAGGAGCTAAAAGTGTAAGTTGGAATCAGAGTGGATTAAAGATAGGGTGAACACCAAAGGGGGACTATTACAAGAGTGCAAGACAGGGATGAAGGCCTGAGCTCGGGGTAGGAGCAGGGTGTGAGGAGGACACAGTGGGGAGAAGCATCACAGAGATAGTCTCAAAGGTCAAATTGAAAAATCAGTGGTAACGCCACACAGTAAAACCAAGATAAGCAGCAAGCATTCTCACTGTACCACCTCCTGAAGCCTTTTCCCCAAACGGGAGTCAATTATGATTATACTGCAAAGGAGTAAATGAGAGATTAGCAGGGGACGCCCCAGTTGACTGAATCAAAGAGTAAAATGAACATGCAGTCACTTCAGGGGCCTATTTGACTATGGAAGGGACATGTAGTGCTGAGGCAGCATGCCAGGTGTGGCAGCAGCAGGCAGCACAGCTGGCAGTGTGCTCTCAAAGCAGCAACAGCACTGCTGCCCACACAACATCGCCGCACAGACAATGCTGCCATGCACACACAAGCCTTTGGAAAAGACCCCATTGGCACATGAGTGCTCCACTATGAGTAGAGTGGTTTCAGTAGTAACATTTGTATCTGCATTTCTATTCCTTGGGATTCTTAGGATTATAAAACTCAAGGCTAAACTGGACCTCAATTTTCAACTGGTCCAACCATTAGAATCCTTTCCATGATGTTCCCACAAAATGGGAATGCAGTCTGTCCTTGAATATCTCCAGGAATGGGGAACGCATTCTATCTTTGGTTAGCCCTGCTATTGCTTCTCTTTTGTCCACTCTTCCCTAGCAATTACTGTGTCAGTAACTATTGAAGGCTCTTTGCCAACTTGATTGCACTTAATCGCCACAACATCAAATTTTACAGATGAGGAATCTGAGGATTAAGGAGAGAAAGTTACTTGTCACACAGCTGATGAGTGGCAGAGCTGGGACTTGAGCTGCTAAATTTGTCTGACTCTGGTGCTCCCTTCATTAGAACTAAATCTAAGCCAATCTGTCTCCTTATAAATCCCATCCACTACTACAGTTACAGCATTTCTTCCAGGGAAGAGGATGCCCTCTTTGAGGTGCAATTAGAGACACAAATCTTGATCCCTTTCATCACCTAAACACTTGAGAAACACTGACAAGACTATCAAAATGAAAGGCAAAAAAGGCCACATATCAACACTTTCAGAAGGGTATCCTATTCCTGACTCCTCAATGTGGCTCTCAGGCTTCTGCTGTCCCAGGGGTCACCGATGAGCCTTCTAACCAATAAATATGGTGGCCACTTCCAAGTCTTTATTTTTCATGAGCTCCAGCTTATGGAAAATTTATTTTCATTTGTGGGATGCTTCATTCAACAAATATATTCTGAGAGCCTACCATAACCCAGACTCTGGACTGTGTTCTAGGCAGGCACAAGATGAACCAGAAATAGTCCCTGGACTAAAGGAGTGCCCAGTCAGTCTGTCATGGAAGAGAGGTGAAAGGCAGTAATGACAATACAGGAGTAAAATGCTGTTCTACAGGACTGTTGAAGGCTCCCTTGTAGCATGAAGGAAGGAGTCACTATCTTTGCTTGGCCAGTTGGGAGAAAAGCTTCATCACAGCTGAACTGGGCCTTAAAGGATGAGTAGAAATGTTCTGCGCAGGGAAAGTGACGATCATATATACAAATTCCTATGTAACATCATCACTTAGCTGCCTAACATCAAAGCAAACTTAAAATGTTCAAAATAAAATTATTGGCTATTCACGCACTTTAACTTCTTCCTCCCAGAGTCTTTCCCAACTCAATGAATGGCAAATCAGTTACCTCACCTAGTCAGGCCAAAACTCTTGGAATCCTTTGTAACTCCTCTCTTTCTTTCATATCCTCTGTCTGATCTGTCAGAAAATCCTTTCAACTCTGCCTTGAAAAGATATCCAGAATCTGACCACATCTCACATCTTCCACTGCTACCACCCTGGTCTGTTGAGCCCATCATCTGTCACCTGGGTTATTGCAGCAGCTTCCCAACTGCTCTCTGTGCTTCTGCCCTACCCCCACCCCAGGAGCCTATTCTCCAATCAGCAAAGAGCATGATCCCACTATCATGATATAAATATGCTCATGTCATTCCTATGTCCAAATCTGCCATCAGCTTCCTTTCTCACTCTGTGTAAAAGCCAAAGTTCTTATGGTTTACAAGTCACAACATGATCTAGCCCCCGTTATACTTTGGCCTCATCTCCTATTTCTTTTCTGCTTCACTCACTTGTGTTCCAGTCTCACTGGCCTCCTTATTATTCTTTGCATACACCAAAAAACTTCAGGCATTTCCCCTTCTTGTCCACTCTCCTGGAATCATTTTCCCCCAAATGTCTATACGGCTTTACACCCTGGTCTCTGCTCAAATATCACCTTCACAATGAGTTCTTCCCTGACCACCTTATTTAAAATAATATCTTTGCCCTCCAATCATTACCACCTCATTTGCCCAGCATTCTCTACCCTCCTTCCCTGATTTGCTTTTCTTTGTTGCACTTATCATCATCTAATAAACCAGATACTTTATTTATTTCAATTCTGTGTAATCTGCCTCCTGTTCCTATATAATATAAGCTCCACTATATCAAGGATTTCTTTTACTGTTTTATTTTCTACTTTTATATCCCCGTTCTCAGAGTAGTACCTGGTACACAAAAGGTACTCAGTAAACAGCTAATGAATGAATGAGTGATGACTTTCTGAATATGGGGGTGGGGAGATAGAAGGAAATGCTATAGATGTATTATAGGTCCCAACCGGGTCCCAACTGAATATGAGACCACAGAGACTGAGAACACACCAAAAGGAGCATGTTTGCAGAGTAGTAGGAGGAGACTGGGATATTTTGGATTCAAGCTACCTGTGAAGCATGCAGAAAGAGTTGCACATGGGACTTTAGAATAATGGTACAGGAACTGAGAGGAGTGCCAGAATCTATTTATCAAGTTAGGCTAAGCTTTGCTGAAATCATAACTAAGTCCCTAAATCTTAGCCGCTTAGCATACCAAAGCTTGATTTCCAGGTCACACATGGTCAGATACAGGTCACATCCTCTATTGGAAGACTCAGGGTCTAGGTTCTCTCCATATTTGAGATTCCCACTTCAACATATGGCTTTCAGGGTCACCAGGGCAAGGAAAGAGAGAGCTTAAGGATAGTAAACTGACTCTCAAATGCCTCATCCTGGGAATAGTCTGTGCCACTTATGTTTGCATTTCATTGTCTAAAACCAGTTACATGGCCCCAACTAACTGAAAGGAGCCTGCAGATTGAAGTGAGTACTACTGACTCTGTCTCAGAGATCATGCAGAAAAGCACGGTTTTGAGCAATTTGGAGAAGTACAAGGGACTAGAGTTGCTGAAAGATTCAATGCCTTATGAATTATTGCTGTTACCACAAATGTAGAGTATACTGATGTCAAAAGACTATCTAAAAGAAAATCCTCTGGTCAGGTAGAACTTAACCTGAGGGAGGAGCAGAGAGCACATGGCTAAAGATACAAGAGTACATTAATTAGGGGCTAAGGGGGGTTATGTAACCCAAAATGATTTGAGGACAGGTGCAAGACTAGCAGGGTGTATTAGTCGGTTCTCACACTGTTAATACATACCCGAGACTGGGTAATTTATAAAGGAAAGAGGTTTGTTTAATTGACTCACAGTTCAGCATGGCTGGGGAGGCCTCAAGAAACTTACAATGATAGCTGAAGGGGAAGCAAACACATCCTTCTTCACATGGCGACAGCAAGGAGAAGTGCCAAACAAAAGAGGGAAAAGCCCCTTATAAAGTCATCCAATCTCATGAGAACCCATTCACTATCACGAGAACAGCATGAGGGTAACCGCCCCCATGATTCATTTACCTCCTACCAGGTTCCTCCCATGACACGTGGGGATTTATGGGAACTACAATTCAAGATGAGATTTGGGTGGGGACACAGCCAAACTATATCACAGGGGTAAGGGAGTCAGGTAAGAAAGCAGTCTTTCTCACCAGGTGTACCACATGTGGCCACTCTGGCTGTGCCCTCCACAACTCCAGGAGATATCCGTTCACAATTTGTACAGGATCAATGTTTCTCACCCCTTGGGAACAGGGGCAGGAATGCACACAAGTT
The DNA here is from genome assembly GCF_003255815.1 of Theropithecus gelada. Taxonomy (NCBI): domain Eukaryota; kingdom Metazoa; phylum Chordata; class Mammalia; order Primates; family Cercopithecidae; genus Theropithecus; species Theropithecus gelada. Next base: position 151,717,846 of record NC_037689.1, on the reverse strand, counting down.
AGCCATCACCATCCTCACTGAGGGGCAGAGTAGCTGATGGCAGCAACGACCCCAGTGTAGAAATAAAGGTCTATCCATCTGTGCACTAAAACTTCCTCCTCCAAAAAAGTCTCTGCTCCCTGTGCTTATCCCCTTCTGTTTCAGTGAGCTTCTGAATAAGGTGTTTTGCTGTTGTTATTGGATTCAGGGAAACAATTACTTAATAGATAAATGGAAAGGTTTGTTCCACAATTAGACCAGGGGAGCTTAGGCCTTCTAGTAGCTCTATCTGGTAGTGACTGCAGCCTTTCCAGATGGAGAAAGGAGAAATCTGACTGGATAAGGGAGGTGAGGTACCAAAGCTAGGAAGTTGTGATGGAAAGGGAGCCCCTTTTGTCTGGATTGTCCCATTAACAAGTAGGCATTATTATCACCCCCATATTCCAGATGATAGAGTTGAGCTTCAGAGGCTGAGACACATGCCTATGTATAATAGCTGGTGACAGAGCTCCAATCTAGATCTTCAAGTTCATAATCAAATGCCCTTTTAATACACTATGATACAACCTGTCTTTGGGAGAAAAACTCTAGAGTTAGTGGAGTATTCTCACTGCTCCTGCCCTTTCATAGTTAGGGAGGGAGATGCTTTTAGAAGATGCTACACCTAATGCAGTACCCATTTCTGCAGGCTTGCGGGGAGAGAGGGAGCTGTGACCTACATAAACTGTGAATTCCCAGAAAAAGTGAAGAGAAAATATGGAAACTCAGAACCAAAATTCAGCACCCCCTCCCTTTGTGACAGTTAGTCAAAAGTGTGGGTCACATACTGAATGCTACAAGTGAAGGTAGGTCTGTGTCTTCACTGTCAGACAGCATTCTGATTGATTTAAGGTTAGGCAATAGAGAAGGCTTTCCTGCCCTCCCACTCTCCACTCTTGGAAAAAGAGATTTCTGTGGTGGTGGTGGTGGTTGTGGTGGTGGTGGTGGTTGTGGTGGTGGTGGTGGAAGAGTCCTTAAGGGTACATAAAAATGCTTGTCCCTCAAGTAGAATAAATGCATGAAGGATTTTGAGCCAAACACAGGAGCTCTAATGCAACTTCCCATATGGAGCAGAATTTCCTCTATTCTACCCATGACAAGAGGCCATTCATTCAGTCTTTGTATAAACAGCTCTAGTAACAGATAAGGAGCCCACACTCTCAAAAGACAGCCTATTTCATTTTTAGCTCGGTGTATTATAATATAAACCCCTGCAGGAATGTTACTCTGCTCCAGCATGAGATAGCCCAAGGAGCAAGTGCATATAGTGAAGCCCAAGTGTAGCAAGACATCCTGAGAACCACAGAACTGTTCATTTTGTATATTTTTCCTTAGAAATAGTGAATGATGGGGGCAGGGTAAGCAGAAGGGAACTTTTCTACAAAGATTCACTTCTATTCTGATTTCTCTTAAGAAGCCATATATAAGCACATTTCTCCAGCCTTAGACCTCAGCAGCAACTAGCATTTTACACCCATGGAAAATATTTGCCTCTTTGATGGCCCATGAGATGATGGACACACACTGATAGAACAATGGCCTTCCAAACATGACAACTAGGGAGGGCTCGTGGGTGTCAGGTTATTCTAACAAGTGCCTTTTTCAACTTGGAAAAAAATGAGTAAAAGCATTCTAAAGTCCAGGGTCTAACTTCCATCCCCTAGTCTCAGTCTCTCCTGTTCTTGCTCTAGGTCATGAACTCATTATTTTTAATTGGACCAGTAGTATAGCCTTCTTTGTTTCCGGCTTTCTTTATGGCTTTCTGGCTTTCTTTTCACTATGACGTGTCTAGGAGTAGATTTCTTTTTATTTATCTTGCCTATGATTTATTGGGCTTTTTGAATTTGTGAATTCAAATTTACAGCCATCATCTTCAATTGGGACTTCAATTAAATATATGGCAGACCTTCTCACTCTATTAATTGAGTCTCTCATCCTCCCTTTTTTATTTTTCCAAATAATTGGTTTCTCCAGACAGAACTCTGGGCAATTTCTTATGACCTATCTTCCAATTCAATAATTCTCTTTTTAGTTGTGTTTAGCCTTCTCTTAAACCTATTCATTAAATTCTCCAGTTTCATTGTTATAGTTTTTAGTATAACTAAACTAGCTATAGTTTCGTTTTTTGCCTTGATTTTTTTCAAAATAGCTCTATTAGTCTTTATGATTTTCTGTTCCTTACAGATATTTTCAAACTTAATTTTAATTTTTTGGAATAAAGTGAATCATAGTTATTGTAGTCTTTGTCACGTAATTCTGATACCTGAAGTCTTTGAGAGTTTGTTTTTGTTGTTTATTCTTTTCTACTGGCTGTCATGGTCTATGTTTTTCCTTTTATTCCAAGTTATCTTTGACTATATGCTGGCATATTTTTGAAAAATTATTGTACAAATGATTCTAAGCCCAAAATGATAATACCTTCCAGTAGAGAGTCTTTTCATTTGCTGGGGGTATTTTCAAATGCCTGAGGATACTACTTGTCCAAGGCCATTTTAACCCAAGATCATGGCTTTAGGTTCCTTGGACTGCCCACATGATGAGTATCTAGGTTTACAAGACCACACAAGGGCTGGTTACTTATGGGTCGCCATTAACCCAAAGGGGTAGCCACTCAAGGTTTCAGCTGAGAATGACAAGAATGCTAATCAAATCCCCTACTTCCTTGGACCTTGAGCTTTCACTTTTTTCCTTATGATGCCACCAAAACTGCAGCTCAATTTCATAACTCTCTTCCAGATTCAATAGAAGCCATCAGGACAAAAGAGGATTCTAGTGCTGGGCTTTCCTCCCTGGGTTCTTGTCTTCTTCTGGATTTTAGCCTCAGTATCTCTCAGTTCTTTATAACAATTATTTCTTTCTACATTCAGCCAGTTTGTTTCATTGTCCTCACTGGAACAGTTAGTTCAAGCTACCTAGCTGGCTATTATCAGAAGGAGATGTGTGCTCTTCTTGCCCCCAGTCCCTCTTCCTCCCAGTGTTTCCTTCAGTGCCAAGGTGCCACTCTGATTGTGTCATTCCCTTGCACAAATCCTTCAAAAGATTACTGTTGACTCTAAAATAAAATACAATTTTTTATTTTGGAAAATTAGGACCCAGATACTTTCTCTTGCCTCATTCATTACACAAGAATTTATTGTGCACTGAGTGTGTGTTGCTTACAAAGTCAAGTTCTACCTAATCTCTCACCTCTTACCTATTTCACCTGTTTTCTTACCTCCAAACTTACTCTACCCTCCAGCCAAACTGGAATATTCACTGTCGTGGGCAGAGCTGGGTCAGAACACAGATGGGCTAACTTCCAGATGAGTGTTCTTTGCCCTACACCATTATCCTATATTCAGGCTTAAGCTTATTCAATCTAGATCTTTATGGATATTATAATAAATTAACTAGACAAACGCTTAATAAGTACAAATTATAATGGCATTTTTGTATTTCTTGTTGCATTTTGCCTATCCTTTTCTTGTGAGTCAGAAATTTCAATGAAGCATTACCTCTAGGGAGACCCGAAGTAGGGGAGGGCCTTCTGGGATGTAAGTTCTGGAAGAGAATTCATCGTTGCCATCAACTTTTTGTCGATCTTCATAGTCACAAGGGTATCTAAGAACAAAATTTCAGGCTTCAGGCTTGTTTCCTCTGACAAGTGAGGGACCAGACCAATTGCCTGTGGAATTTGATTCCTCAGTGCTGGGAACATCCCACATTCAAACAAATCTACTCCCACCTGCTGGTGGTTGCTTGAACTTCCAGTCAAAGCTGACTTAGACTGAAAATGCACTCTTCTCGAAGTAAGCAAACCTGGAAATACGGATTTTAGTTTTGGCCTCCGCTACTGTGTGACATTGGGCCAATCCCTTTTTCTTCTTTGGGCTTCAGTTTCCCTACATTACAACCAAGGTGGCTGGACAAAATGCCCCGGAATGGCCCTAACATTTTTGGCAAACAAGGATTTTCTCTACAACGACATCTGTGTGACCAGAGGTCATGGGGCAGGACTGATAGCAGTAGGGGTGGGTTTAATCTGCTCTTATATGTGATCCTGACAAATGGGTCCCACCATCCTTTTTCTTACTGCAATGGACAGGGAAAGAGGGGAGATGGGAAAGAAAGGTGAAGGCAGGAAACTATGAGCGACATTTTTAATAAAAGTACGGTTCTAAAATGATTTTAAATGGGGAGTGGTAAAAGAGTTAAACGCTCAGCTGTGCAAAATCGCTTGGCCTACCAGGTTAAGTCATGCTTTGCTGGGCACAAGCAATCTCAACTCATTTCTTCAAATACTGAGGGGGAAAAAACGGGGAGATGTTTTGTTTCTCAGTGAATGTTCAGTTAACCAAAAGTAAACCTGAAATCCATTTTGATTGCAACTCTTCTCAATGGCATGATGTGGGAGATGGCATGCTGGTGAACATGGCAGCTCTATTTGTTGATTACCCATTTGACCTATGAGCTCTGGTGAGGTCACTTTCTAAGCTTTCTGAACTTGCTTTGTCATGGGATAGGAAGGACATAGGAAATTGGGTGGAGGCATTTCTTATCCTCCACGATTTTTCTGTCCCAGAGGGGCAGTGTCTGAGGTAGTGGAAAGAATAAGAGCCCTCTAGTCAAGATGCCAGGCTTTTCCATATGATGGAGTCAGAACGCAGGAACATGAGCATACCCTGGTCTCCAGTGCCTAACTCCCTTGAACACCCCCAAACACTGACCTTGGCCTTCTTTTCCCCTTCTGGTGTCAGCCCTGAACCATCATTCTGCATCCCCCAGCTGATGAGACACGACCACGTCTCAGAGAGACCCCAGTTGGTGAGCCCTTCCAGTTCCCTGAGTCGTTTTCCTGAGTACCCAAAGTTGGGGTGAAGAGCACTCGAGGAAATTTAAGTCTTAAGCAACTCTTGGGCTCCTGTAGCCCAATGTCCGTTCTGATGGAGGAGCATTCCTATGTGGCCGGAGCCCTGTAACAAAACCCATTAGGATCCCCCTTGACCTCACTCAGAGGCAAGGCACGCGGGGTTACTGGAGGCTCAAGGGTACTGAGTGACCAGTCGTTGGGTACTTCCTGATCCCCCAAATTGTCCAAGTCTTTCAGAATGCAGATTCAGCCATGGCAGTCAAATTACCATACTCCCTTCACCATAAATTACAACTCTCGCGCACAGGCTCTTTCTTCCAAGAAAAACACACATTTCACATTTTGCAGAGAAGAGAGAGGACCCAGTGCCCCTTGAGGCGGATTCCCCGCCCAACCCCCGAGGAGCCAGCCCTCCTCCCCCTCCCCCAGCCCGGCCCCGCCCTGTCTGTGTCTGGAGATGGCCGGGGAAAGACTGCAGAAGCCTGAAGGGGCGGGGGCCGGGAGGCGCGCAAGCTGCGGGCGGAGGCAGGAGCGCGCGCCTTTTTGTGCGGCTCCTAGCACCTGTCCGATTGGCTGGGTCTGCGCCGCCGTCGGAGTGGGCGGAGCCAGCAGCGAGCTGGGATCTGTGCCCAGTCGCAGCCAGGAGTGGCAGCAGACGGAGCGCACCTCGCAGCTGCCGGGCGCGCCCTGGGGGGAGCTGCGTCCGGCAGAGCTGCTGGGTGGTTGCTTTTCCCGGGCTCTCACCTCCGGTATCCGGGCCTACCCCCGCAACCCCTACTTCCCTTGCCCTCGCTGCTCTCTCCGTAGAGGCGACTCTGGGGAAGGGCCAGCAATCCCGCCTTCCCCGGCCCCAGTAGTGATCCACTCCCCACCCCACCTCTGTCGCTTTTCGAGGCCCCATCTCCCGCGCCTTTAGGCGCCCAGAACGCCCCAGCCATGGGCATCCGAGGCATGCTGCGAGCCGCAGTGATCCTGCTGCTCATCAGGACCTGGCTCGCGGAGGGCAACTACCCCAGTCCCATCCCGAAATTCCACTTCGAGTTCTCCTCCGCTGTGCCCGAAGTCGTCCTGAACCTCTTCAACTGGTAAGCGGGCACCGCCAGGCTAGGCATGGCGGGGACGGGAATGGAGACGGGCAGATGACCTCTGGCCTCTTGGACGGAGCGGGCTGGGGGGGAATTGGACCCGGGCTTGCTGAGCCCTGGCGCCCGGGCCCTGCCTATTGGCCCCTAGAAGGGGTGAGGTGGGAGTGGGGTGTTGAAATGGAGCCCTGTGCTTCCGCCCACCTGTTACTGCGGAGCTTGACTGAGCCCTGCGTGTGCCCAAACCGCAGCCCGAGGGGTGGGGGCGGGAGTTGCCCTCGTCCCAGGATCTGCCCATCCATCCCCAAGGATTTAAGGTTCCCGGCAGCTTTCCCCAGCTTTGGCACCTGTGGGATTGGGGAGGAGGGTACAGGATGATGGGCAATTCACAAAACATAGACAGGAGAGACACCTGTTTGAGTCTACATTTTAGTACATTCCCTGAGGCGCGCGCGCGTGCATGCATGTGTTGAGGGGGTGAAGGACTCTTTCCAATGCGGCAGATAGAAATGATTAACTCAAACCCATCGGAGCCCAGACAGTGCGATCGTGTCTGAATAACCACGAATCGTGTGGTCTGGGATGGGTATGCTTTTGTACTTAGTCGTGTGAAAATATTTGAAGATTCCGGTTTTTTTCTCATTTTGATTTCAAGTTTGTTTGGATGTGCGAATATCTGAAGCCTTTACATGTAAATCACACAGAAATGTGTATTTGGGGTGGCCACAGATCCTGAGCTTTGGCACATGGGTAATGTGTGCTTGGAAACAGGTGGGAATGCATTGCTTTAATTTGGGAATAATTCATGTACACATTTTGGAATGTTGCAAAATGAAATTTTTGATTAAAGATGATTAGGAGTAATTTTTAACAATGTTTAAATGGCAAGCCAGAAATTAACATGTACTCATAAAAGGCGGGGGGGGGGGGTGGTGTTAGTTTGGCAAGGTTCCAGCAAACAGCCCTGCAGTGCCCAACATACCATACTGCGCCAGTGAACATGCACACATGCGCGCGCGCACGCGCGCACACACACACACACACACACACACACACACACACACATTTGCAGGGGCTGACGTTCCCTGGGCAATGCGTCAAAGATTCGAAGAGTCACAGTGATGCCGGGGCCTGTTCTGATTCACAAGCCCTGTTGGGGAAGGAGCCCTGTTGAAGGTCTTGGTGAATTGGGTGAGCATGTCAGAGATCTCTGGAAAGGTCAGCTCTCCGCAGAGCTGGGGTGGGTCCACTTACCTATGCTCACCCAAGACACCTCCAGGGTGGAAGCACATGCTTAGCAAGAGAGATAGCTGCTCCCAGAATAGATGTCTTTCCGAGGAGAGCTCTGAGCCCCAAGAATCTGAAATGGTTTGGTTGGATGAGGGTCATAAATCTCAGCTACACCAGCAAGGCTCTCTCTGTGTGTCTTATGCCATATGCCAAGTCTGGAAAACAGAGGTGTACAGAAACAAGGTTGACATAAAAGTGACTAAAAAATGCCCAGCCCTAGCCCAGGTAAAGGAAAATGTGACTTTGAGCTCATCTTACGAGGGCACTGAGAGTGAAAGATGACTTTTCCTGGAGCAAGCAGGTGCCCCTGGAGGGAGGACCCCCACCAACCTAGAAAACAGCGCCCAGGCTGATTGCAAGATGGGGCTCTTGAGGGGGCTGAGGTAATGCATTTTTCTGAGGGCTTTCATCTGCCCACTCTTCTTCGTCTCCCCTTCTCCTACCGCCTCCTCTCTTCAACCCCCACAAGTCCTGCCTGGTAACAGGGATCCAGTCTCTGAGCCCCACCCTCTGGATTAAAGCTGGGAAGATAGGGGGGAAGAGGAGTCTGCGTCACCACTGCGCTTCTGGCTGACTCACCATGGGGAGGGAGGGGAGCAGGGAGAGAGAGTGTGTACACATATGACTGGACATGTCTGCGTATGTGCTGGAGAAGAGAAGGCCCTAGCAAGGCAACCACTGGCAAGTCGGCCCCAAATCGACCAGCATTTACTTATGACTTCTCTGTTTCAGCAAAAATTGTGCAAATGAAGCTGTGGTTCAAAAGATTTTGGACAGGGTGCTGTCGAGATACGATGTCCGCCTGAGACCGAATTTTGGAGGTAAGCCATATCCAGACACAAGAGAACTTGGGTTAGGTGTCCTAAAGCAGAGACACAGCAAGCCAGCCCTGCCCTGTAAGCTGACCAGTGGTACCCGGTGGGCTCTACACCTGTGCCTCTCCAGATCCCACCTTCCTGACTCTGCAGAGACCAGCAAGGAAGCACCCCCAGGCCTTCTGCACCCGGTAATATCTCTCACTTCTCTGCCTTCAGATACATGAGGGCCTTCTACCTCCTCCACACTCCCCTTACAATGGTGTGGCTGGCAAAGAGCGAAGCACAGAAATGGGTGTACAGGATGCAGCGTGCCGTGTTTCTCGGGCTAGAGTTTTCTGCTCCAGCTCCTGGGAGAACACATATTCTTCTACTTGAGCACATTCTTCACACCCTGGGCACTTGTCCCATTCAGCCAGTTCAAAACTGAGAGCATGGTCTTTTCTGTCTAGTGTACTTAACTCACCCAGGCACTGGACACTTCCACCTCAGCTCCCTCATTCCCAGTCTATTCAAGACACCGCAGTCAGTGTGGTCTTTATAAACCCAGATAGATCACCTCAGGAACTTTTAATGGTTTTATCTAACTACCAAATAAAATCCAAACTCCTCAGCCTACTACTCAGATCTCTGGTGCTGAAATTAAAAGTGACAAAGAAACTGACACACAACCCCCCAGGAAAATCATACATCAGTTCCTCCCCCATTTTCGTAATTAGCCTCCCATTTAAAAAGGGCGACTAGCCTGGACCACACAACTTTAAGCGACAGGCAACCTACCCTGACCCCGCATAGCAACGGCAGCATTCCGTAGGCCAGGGGACACCTAGAAAACCTAGATCAAGGACAAACAAAAGAAACGGTCCATTAAAAAGAGGTTAGTTACATTCCAGCTCAAAGGAAGCTCCCACTCTAAAGGGTTAATGAAAGCCAATGATCTGCATTTATGCATATGAATAGAGGTCTTCCAAATACACTCGGTCTCCACCCTAAGAAAACACAGCTGAGGCCGGGCGCGGTGGCTCAAGCCTGTAATCCCAGCACTTTGGGAGGCCGAGACGGGCGGATCACAAGGTCAGGAGATCGAGACCATCCTGGCTAACACGGCGAAACCCCGTCTCTACTAAAAACACAAAAAATTAGCTGGGCGAGGTGGCGGCGCCTGTGGTCCCAGCTACTCGGGAGGCTGAGGCAGGAGAATGGCGGGAACCCGGGAAGCGGAGCTTGCAGTGAGCTGAGATCTGGCCACTGCACTCCAGCCTGGGCGACAGAGCGAGACTCCGTCTCAAAAAAAAAAAAAAAAAAGAATAAAAAAAATAAGNAAGATTGCTTGGTGCCTGTCTGGGCTCCAGGGCCCCCACCCGCCCCTGCAGGCTTGTGTGCGGATCAGCAAGAGGCACTCCGCTCTCCAGGCAGGTAGTCAGCTGGAGGCGAGGACACGGGAGGGATTTCAGCCCTCTCACTCCCCAGGAAGGTGTCCTTGTGCAGAGAACAGCCTGCACGACCTTCTAGGGCATGCAGGATTAGACTGTATCCTCCCTCTGCCCAAAGTGGCTACGGAAAGTTCATTTTAACACCCACTAGAGAGTGAGGAGACTGTAGGTGGAATTTCTTTTTTGTTTTTCTTTTTTTCCGAGACAGAGGAGTCTTGCTCTGTGGTCCCAGGCTGGAGTACAGTGGTGTGATCTTGGCTCATTGCAACCTCTGCCTCCGGGGTTCAAGCAATTCTCCTGCCTCAGCCCCCCCGGAGTAGCTGAGATTACAGGCATGCGCCACCATGCCCAGCTAATTTTTTGTATTTTTAGTAGAGACGGGGTTTCACCACGTTGGCCAGGCTGGTCTCCAACTCCTGACCTCGTGATCTGCCCACCTTGGCCTCCCAAAGTCTTGGGATTACAGGCGTGAGCCACCTCGCCCAACTGTAGGTGGGATTTCTGAGTGCCTGTTACAAATTCCTGATTGACCCAAGCTGGGCAGGTCACCCCACCAGCCCTGTCCGGCTATAGCCTGTGGTCTAGGTTACATGAGCCAGTGCTGACTAGGCTGGGATGAGCCTCGCATCCTGTCAGACCCCATTGCCTGTCCTCCATGCATCCGTAGTGGAGTTTGGGAGAAGGCAAGGAAAGGAGCAATGATACAACTTGTAGTTGTGTCATTTCAAGCATACCTGGGCCACAGGTGAGTGAGGGCGGTCCCTGGGTAGAAACAAAGGGCAAATGAAAACACAGAGGGGTTGGGGCTCGGTGGGTCATACCTGTAATCCCAGCATTTTTCGAGGCCGAGGCGGAAGGATCGCTGGAGACCAGCCTGGGCAACAAGGTGAGACCCCGTCTCTAAATACAGGGGAAAAAATAACAAACAAAGAAACAAGCAAACAAAGAAAAAACAGGCCTAAGCAGGACCTGAGGCTGGGCCCGTGCAGTGGCAGCTTGCTGTGCTTGGTCTTGATGGCCTCTGGGACAGGAGTCTTTATGCCTTCAGGTGGTGAGTGTGCCGAACGGAGCCCCTCAGCTCAATCCAGTGTTTTTGCAGGGTTACCTCCGGGATAAAGGAAAGATGGCGTGAGCCCTCCCTCAGCACAGGGAGCTCAGGGATAGCAGGTCCATATCAGCCTGGGTCTGTGTGAGCAGGCGAGGAGGAATCTGCCCGCCTCCCAGCAGGTGCCTTGAGCACCCTCTAGCATGGCCTGCTTGCCCAGAGGCGCGGGGAAAGGGCTCAGGTCTCTGTGAGCCCCGGCTGATAGATCACCTCACCTCCCTGGTGCAGTCATACTGCTGGGATCCTGGCAGAGACAACTTACCTTCCCTAGAGGGGACACATCACCCCAGGATTCTGCCACAGGACTTTTGGAGGTAAAGCTGAAGTGGGGCCCACAGCCTCACAATGACAGCACTGGCCACCATCATGGAGAATCAGTGGCCAGGTCAAAGAGCAAGGCTGGACCTGTCAGGCTGGACCTGTCACGGTTCTGGGGTGGAATCATCGAAGAGCCCCAATCACATCATTGTCAGCAATGGCTGGGAGCATCCACCCCCTCCTCACAGCAGCCCTAGGATGTCGGTGCCAGTGTTACCCCCATTTTCAGACAAGAACAGGAGGGAAATGTGACTCATGAAGTTGGGCTCCAGAGCCTGAGCCCTTTCTCGGATTTGCTGCACTCACTCCCGCTCCTGCCCTCTGAGATTCCCCGTGGTGTGTGGTGTGTGGATTGTGGTGCATGTGGAAGGAAGGAGTCAGAGGTAAGTCTGGCTCAGTATCTCACAGGCCTCGGGTCATCACACGAAAAACATAGTAGGGTAAAATGAGAACCACTGTTCTCCTCTCTGGCCTAATCGGGTGAACTCTGCAAGCACAGACTGACCAGCTTAGAATTCTCAGCAGATCACAGAGCAGTTCTCATAGATGTTTGCATTATTGTGATGTCAAGCTACTGACTCCTCAGATCTCTAATAGTCTCTCTGATACAACCACCTGAGGGTAGAAAGAAAGGGATACAAAAGAGAAAAGTTAGTTTAGAAGTCCAGGGAGATTTGAAAAGCAGCACATACACAAGCCTGGTCATTGAAATAAAAATCTCATCTGATGAACTCAACAGCAAATCGATGCCCCTGAAGACAGAATGAGTGACCTGGAAGATGATACCAAAGACACTTCCTCTTGCCTCGTTCTTAGCAGATAATGTGGCTTCCTACTTCTGTGATGCACTGCAGCAGCCCCTCCTTGGAGTCTGGAGCCCTAGGCCTTCCATGCTCCCAGGCTCACTACTAGACTCCTGGCCACCCCAATGTCTTTATTTTTGCCCCCCCCACCCCCTGCTCTGGGGGTTATAGCTTCTTCCTTCACCAACTCTGTTACTTCAGTGTCCCTTTTGCACTTTCAGCCCTCAAACCCCAAGTAAACATGCTTTCAATTCCCTTTCTTGAGATACTAGGTGTGTATTTTTGTCTCCTAACTGGTTCCTGACTAACCCATAACTGGCCCTGGGTGAGGTTCTAGAAGAAAAGGCCTATGTATACGGAGTTTGGGGATTGGTCTGGTCCTGCCTTTGGGCTGGAGTGCAGGGTTGAGCATTTTCCCAGTGGGAAGTGGGGCACGAGCCATCCATGGCCTGCAGTGGCTTCACAGTTAATCGAGCTGTCACTTCGGTTGCTTGGGATGATGGGCCAACTGAAGTAAGCACCAGGGAGCTCAAGTCCTTGCTGCACCTGACTGTCATGGTGGTCGCAGATGGCTATGAGGGCTGTGGTATGGGATGATCCTTAGTGGCCCTGACTATGTACTATGAAGACACGATGGGCTCAGGCTCCCTAACTCTCAGCTCAAGCCACAGTGAGAGAACCAGGGTGCTTCCAGGAAAGGCCTCAAAATTCCCTTACTCCTTGTACCTGCAGGGCTGACAGTTCTGACAATCACATTTGATTGTGCCAGTTACAGATTCCCAAAGTGATGAATTCCCAGCCTTGCCACATTTCACACGTGAATCGTGGGCAGTGATTTGGGAAAAATGGGACCCTGAAACCCGGAATTGGGCCATCTGGTTGGCCTTGGTTGAAGCTGAGACTCAAGAAGCCCCCAGTCCCTCTGCACCTCCCTTGGTAGTGGAGGTGGTTCGACCTCCCGTGTCTGGGGGACTGGTGTTTCTTTGTTGGAGAACTCTGTCGCAAGTTTACCTGGGGAGGAGCCTTGCCAGGGGACACTCACTTGTATCATCCAGGAGACCCTCTACAACTAGATCGTTGTCGTTAGACCCAGAACTAGTGTCAGGTACACACTTAGGGAGGGAGGGAATGTCTCAGATGGGCCCTGATACCAGTTGCAGCCCAGGTCCTGCCCTGAGCAGTAACTGTGTGCTTGGCTTCCTCACCCAAGTACGGAATGACACGTTGGATCATTCTAGCTCTCCCGAATCTAACGACCCAGCTTCTCTAACCCCAACCTCGGCCTGGCAGGGTGAGGAGGCCTCATGAAGCGGTAGAACCTCTCTTGGCTGCCCAGGGGAGGCCGGGCTCCGAGGGTGAAGGCGAGTGTCCGGCTCTCCAGGACTTTCCTCCCTGCATTGGTGTCCAGAAGGGCCCGGGCTGCACGCCTCCACCCACGCCGCACCTGCACCTCCGTTCCCTCCGGGGTGGGAGGGTGTGCGGGGCTGGTGCGAGGCGGTGTCCGATAGTGGGTAGCTGGTGTCCAGGGAGGGCGGTGGGACGGCGGGGACAGGAGAGCAGCCCGGGGGCTGGCTGGCCCAGGAATGGGCAGGTGGGTTGGTTGCTGCCAACCCCAACATAACCCCAGTGAGGCGGGGAAGGAGCGTGAGGAGGGGACAATGGGGCTGGCCAGCCAAGGGTGCGCTGGGGAATAGGAAGCTGCCAGGTATGCAGGGCAGGCCTGCATGGGTGTTTCAAAATGATGGCACTAACATCCTGACCACAGCCCTGTGTGATACATACTGTCCCCGTCATGAGCGCCATCATCCCCTTCTACAGCTACCCAAGGCCCCACAGTCAAGAAGCAGATTTGGGGATTCAAGCCAGGTTTTGGGACACATTGTTCCCGAGTCCCTGCTGGGTGGCTTCTCCATGGGAAGTAATCAGAGCAGCAAGGTGTTAGGAGGACTCAAGGGCGAGGGGGCTGGCCCGAGGCCAGGGTCCATGGCATCTTCCAGGGAGTATTCATTACCAGTCTCGTAACAGCTAAGAAACACACTTGTCTACTCAGAAGCCATAGCCAGGCCAAGCTGGGAACAGGGCTCACTCCCCTCGCTGGGCGATCATGGCTCCTGTGCTCATTACTTTGATCTGCCCTACTGTTTCTGCCCAGAACCTTCTAGGGGACTGAAGTGAGGCTTTGGGGGCTCTTTCATGTGTTTAGAAATTATACATTTTAATCATGGAATTTGTTGCTCTATTTGTTGCCACAGTGCGCTGTGTCCTGTTGTCTCACCAAATCCGACATTTTGCACCTGAATACAAGCAAGCATGGCTTGTCTGTTAAGAATGCCTTCCTCTAAAGTAATGCTTTACAGCCACCTTCAGTGTCACTGCATCTACTCCTCGCAAAACAGTATTTAAACACCATCCCCCACCACACACTTGAAAGGGTACATAGAATTATCCTGCAACACAGCAATTCAATTCCACTCCTAGTATACACATCCCTAAGAAGGGAAAATCTACATCTACACAAAATCTTTCACATATTTTGTGACATCTACTCCTTCACAAAATATGTGAATTGTCAGAACACTATTCACAAGAGATAAAAGTGGAACTAATCCACATTCATCAACTGAATGGAAGAAAATGTGTTATCTCTGTACAATAGAATAGTATGTGGCCATAAAAAGAATGAAAACCACTAAATTGTATACTTTGAGTAAAATTGTCTGGAGTGTGAGAAGCTGTGATTACCTTGAAGTAGTGAGATAAGTGAGGTAAAAAAATTTTTGCTTCTTTGCATTTTCTAAATTTTCTGCAATCGCCCTATAGAACTATTTTTACAAAATAAATTTTGAAATTTTATGAAATAAGCAGCAGCATCATGCTCATTTTACAGGCCAGGAAACCAGCTCAGTGACTTACAAGGGCAGGAGTAGGAAAAGGTCCTGAGGACTCCAAGCCCCAGGCCAGTGCTTCCATCTCTATCCTGCACATTCTGGAACAACTCCTCAGTCACACCGGTCATGACACCAAAGATCTCTGACCACTTAATTTGGGCAAAATAAGGAATGGGCTGGGCATGGTGGCTCACGCCTATAATTCCAACCCCAGCACCTTGGGAGGTCCAGGCGTGAGGATCACTTGAGGCCAGGACTTTGAGACCAGCCTGGGCAACATAGTGAGACCCTGTCTCAAAACAAAACCAAAGCCAAAACAGGAATGTGACACAGCAGACACATCTAGTAGAATTTTAAATCTAGTTTTGAAGCTCAGGTTCAACTTTTTCTGGCTCTCTGATTCTAGCCACATACTTAAAATTTTTTTTTTTGGAGGTGGAGTCTTGCTCTGTTGCCCAGGCTGGAGTACAATGGCAGGATCTCAGCTCACTGCAACCTCCACCTCCTGGGTTCAAACAATTCTCCTGCCTCAGCCTCCTGAGTAGTTGGGATTATAGGTGTGCACCACCATGCCTGGCTAATTTTTGTATTTTTTAGTAGAGAGGGGGTTTCACCATGTTGTCCAGGCTGGTCTTTGAACTCCTGACCTCAGGTGATCCACCTGCCTTGGCCTCCCAAAGTGCTGGGATTACAGGCGTGAGCTACCGCACCTGCCCTCTAGCCACATACTTTATGTGCTTATGGCTGACAGCAAGGCATCAGCTCAGGGACAGCTTTTCAGGCCATGTGTTGTTTTCGAGCAAGTGCTTCCTCTGCAGCCCATTATTCTTTCCCAGGTTTACTGGTGGGGGGCCACAGCTCATTCTCCTTCTGGTTTAGATAAAAGCGCTTTCCTTATTTAGGAACTGACCACTGAGAAACTGATTCACACAGAAGGCACATGCTGAATAAAGCAGCTGGTTTTGAAATGCTTTATTAACATTGACTTGAACAGTACAGTGTGGAGACCTTCATCACAAGCAGTATAGGACATCCTAACAAGCTTTTGCTGCTGCCTGACAGCCTCTCAACTGTGGAGGGGAGATTAAGGCAAACAGTGAAGGGAATTCCAGGGTGGCTGCAGGTGGCATGGCACAGAATTCCAAGGTGGGAACAGCAGTAGGTGTCATGGTGTTATTGTGCTGTGGAACCTAGGCTACTGCAATCTATACTTCAATTCACATTTTCTTTACTCATGAAGGAAATACACTGTAAAACTATTACCTCTACCAGTTACGAAGGAAACACTTTTGAAGAACTGATGACCTCTACCACTTATCTATAGTCTTATCAGAAAACTTACTATCAGGTGGTTGTTTTGTTACCTATTTTTTTCACTTAAAGTTGTGTAACTCCCTTTAATGATTCAAAAATTACAGTGGTACTTGCATATGCAGTCACCGTTTAAAGGATAAGTAGTTAGCTTGAATTTCCAAACTAGGGATGAAAGAAGGTGTTAGCTGGCTTTGCTTTTAAGAAACAAAGCCTGATAGTATAGATTTAAATGATGGTTTTGGAACAAACATAAACATAGGGTAAAGAGGCCAAAAGACCAAAGCTAACAGCTATTTTAGTTCAACAACATGCATTTCACGGCCACTATGATATGTCTGGCACTAATTCCATACATATCCAGCAATTCCTCGGACTTCCCACTCTGGGGCACTCTTGACACTGCCAGCGAATGAACCTGAATGTCAGGATCCATGGAGACGGCCGCACAGACAGCTTCCCCGATGCCACCTGGGAAAACAAGGATGTTAGGCCCTTTCGTGAAAGCAGCTCCTCAGCCTTAAAGCCTCAACACACAGAGGCCTCTGAATGCGTGGGAGGCACTTCTCAGTATGCCCCTTGTGGGACCAGGGGAAGGCTGAGGCAGGACTTCTTTGTTCCTGCCCTGGTGGATCCCACCCTGCATCCTTTCCCTGTCATCAACCTCAGGTGTGAGGACAACTGTGTGCTGGGTCCCAGGAGTCCTTCAAGAGAATCAGGCACCACTTGTGCAGGCTCAGGGCCCCTGCCGCGTGGACACATGATGCTCTTCCTTGCATCACATCTGTCCCACTTAACCTTTCCAGGCGCAAACACTGCCCAGCCCCTTCTCCCTGATACACTGTTTTTCTGCACTTGCTGTGTTCTCTGCTTGCAAGGCACTATTCCTGCTTCTTTCGTCGGGGCACACTTTTTTTTTTTTTTTTTGAGGCAGAGTCTTACTCTGTTTCCCAAGCTGGAGTGCAATGGTATGATCTCGGCTCACTGCAACCTCCACCTCCTGGGTTCAAGTGATTCTCCTGCCTCCACCTCCCAAGTAGCTGGGACTAAGGCGTGCACCACCACACCCAGCTAATTTTTGTATTTTTAGTAGAGCTGGGGTTTCACCATGTTGACCAGGCTGGCCTCAAGCGATCTACCTGCCTCAGCCTCCCAAAGCACTGGGATGACAGGTGTGAGCCACCATGCCTGACCTGGGGCATACTATTCGTCATTCCAAACCTAAAGAAACAGTGATGCTTTTCATGACACCTCGCTTGCCTGCAATAGCCACTCCTCTGTGTTGCCACTGACTCGACCTGGTGACTGGGCACTGTGCACTCTGTTGGGGACACACAGATGTGGATAAGCGTGGCCCCACGCTTAGTGAACACCAAACAACAAAGGCATGCTGGGTGAGAGGTAGACTATAGGTGATGCCTGAGAGCATGCCATGTGGCCAATCAAGGAAAACAAAAACACCAAACCTTCCAAAGCATTCCCAATGCCCACACACACCTTGTGGGTAGTGATCCTCCACTGTAATGATCCGGCCCTCTGTGGCTTTTGCACTGGAGATGATAGTGGTGACATCCAGAGGTTTAATGGTAAACAGGTCGATGACACGGATAAAAATATCTGCAGAACAGCAAAAACCAGCTTGGTACAAGAAACAGACTTAGCTAACTAACATGCAGGGATAAAAATAAAAAGAGCACTCAGGGCATAGGAGGTAGCTGAAGTCCTACCTCTTCCCAGCTTGAACTTCAATGCTTACACTCAACCAACTGACCTTGTTTCAAAAGCTCATCAGCAGCTGCTAAGGCTTCATACACAGTAATTCCAGCTCCAATAACTGTGACCTTGTCACTGACACAGTGGCGGAGGACCTGGTATAGTGCCAGCAAAACAGAACACCGTGGTTACTACACACAGAATGCATCTCAAAGTGGAAGGCACTTTGCTATGCTGCTATCCTCCAATTCTAACAATTTCACTCCTTAATAATTTGCTACTAAAAAAATCAGATGCATTTACGAGTCAGGACACATACTTTTTGATAGGCAGTTACACTGCTCCAGCTGTCCTGGAGCATGGATATGCCACATAGCCACCAGGAGTCTGGTTTGAGAGCTCACTATGGCACGGAAATATTGGACTCCAATGACTAACATGTTAATGGGAACATGCTGGGCACTGGAAACATGCTCAGTGCTAAGATCTTGTGTGCCTGAGCTCTGAGAACCCTCACAGCCTCCCTGTAAGATCTGTTCAGTGGCACAACCATTCTGCAGCTGAGGAAAGCAAATCTCAAAGCAGGAGGAAGTGGCCCAGGGCAGGGCTGGGACCCACAACCAGGCGGGGCTGACATCAAAGCCCTCGCTCTCAGTAACGTACCATTCTGCAAGCAAAGACAGAGTTCCTGGGCTTCTTTCATAGTTTAGTTGCCTCCAAAGCTACCCATCGGAGGAGGCATCTGGAATTATTCTCCACTTCCTCTCTGTATAGGTTTCCCTGTAGCTTAAGAACCACTGCTGATGGTACAGATAGGGTTTCTGAGCCACCCCATTCTTTGAGGATGCCCTGGCCTCTTAAAATACATATACACATATGCACACATATTCATGTCCTCTTTGCAAAGCCCAGCCCTCTAATGATCCATGCCATGCATGTTATCACACACATTTAACTCACATTCTTTACTAGCAGTAAATTTACTTGCTTTAGTCAGGACAGGAAAATTATTAGAAAAAAGATGACGGAAATAAGCAAGCTCTGCAAACCATGTGAATGTCAAGAGACCCTCCCCATAGAAACAGAACCTGTAGTTAACACCAAAGGTGAACACTGACTTTTCTATTCGGTGGTGTTTTCCAGCTACCTCATGGCACACAGTGGACAGTTCTGGAAACACCTGCTTTATGGCAGCACTCTGGCCATTCTGAGCACTTGCAACTGTGAATTCTGGAGCAGCCTAGTCCTTAGCAACCAAATCAGATGTTACCTGCTGCTCTTTCAAGAGTGGCTATGGGCAAACCTTTCTATGCAGTACGATCGCAACTGTGTAAAATATACATGTATGCCTAGAACAAAGACAGGAAGGAAGCATGCCAAAATGTCTGCAAGCTCCACTCCCTAGGTGAGCAGAGTCACTTATTTTCTCCATAGAAGTTTCTGGTTTTCCCCATGCATGGCCCTGACAGGCAGGCTGAGCAGGGGATGGTCAGTGTGGTAGGTAGGCCTGGGGAGATTGGGCTCACTACTCAGGCCTGGATTCTGGTCTTGGTACTCACAAGCTGTAAACCCTTAAGACAGACACTTACCTTCTCCAATCCTCATCTAAAGATAGGGTTGATAACCTAACTTCTCAGGGCTTTTGCGAGAATACCAGAGATCATGTTCCCTTTTATTCCTGGCCTCAGATCTGTAAAATCTGAACCTAACAGATTATTCATTTCAAGTAATTTCTATTATTTTTTGTCTTGTTTTGTTTTTAGAGACAGGGTCTTACTGTCATCCAGGCTGGAGTACAGTGGTGCAATCCATCATAGCTCACTGCTGCCTTGAATTCCTGCGCTCCTCTATCCTCTTTCCTCAGCCTCCTGAGTAGCTGACACCACAGGTGCATGCCACCATACCCAGTTAATTTTTTTTTTTTTTTTGAGACGGAGTCTCCTCTGTCGCTCAGGCTGGAGTGCAGTGGCACGATCTCCACTCACTGCAAGTTCCGCCTCCTGGGTTCACGCCATTCTCCTGCCTCAGCCTCCCGTGTAGCTGGGACTACAGGCGCCCGCCACCGCGCCCGGCTAATTTTTTTGTATTTTTAGTAGAGACAGGGTTTCACCGTGTTAGCCAGGGTTGTCTCGATCTCCTGACCTCGTGATCCGCCCGTCTCGGCCTCCCAAAGTGCTGGGATTACAGGCGTGAGCCACCGCGCCCAGCCTCCCAGTTAATTTTAAAAATTTTTGTAGAGATGGGAATCTCACTATGTCGCCCAGGCTGCTCTGGAATTCCTGGCCTCAAGCAATCTTCCCACCTTGGCCTCCCAAAATGCTGGCTTCTGTTTTGTTTAGCTTGCAGCCAAGATAAATTACAGCCACGATGCTCAAGTGGCTTCATGTTATTATCTTTGAGCTCAACAACAAAAGACTCCATTTGGAAAGCAGAGAAGTTCAGGCTAAGCTGAAGTTCATAGAATGTTCCTTCCCAAGGAAAAGCAGGTAAAGATCACAATTGTTTTTTAAAAAAATGACAGCAAAGAAAGGATGATGTCTCAACCCTGAAGATACCTGGTGATAGATTCAGAAGTATTCTTTTTACAGGAGATGATACTGAGTAACACTGGAGCGCTTAAGCCCTTACCTTGGCCTGTCCGATCTCAAAGCGTTCCTGTGGGGTGTAAATAACCATAGTTTCTGGTCGGGTGGTCCGAATGAAGCACATCCCCTAGGACATAAATGGAGCCATGGTTTAGAAAAGCAAACAATGAATTTCCAACAACAGACATTGAAAGAAGTGAAGGAGGGGTATGAACAGGACAGCTCTTTTTACTATAACTGTAGGCTTTGGAGCAAGGGGTGAGCATATACAGCCAGTGGACAACACGTCCCAGCAGGGCCCTGGGGTTGCCCTGAAGGACGAGCTCCCCGTGCCATCACACCAATCCCCTTGAAAGATTCCCCAATACTCACTGACTTGTTCTGTCTGCACAGAACATTAACTCACAGCAGGAGCACTGACTCACATTGACTAGAAAGCCCAGAAAAGAATGTCAAAACATTAACTTTTGCCACAATAGCTTGTAATGTTTCATCCTTAGAAAGACCATAAACATCTATCTGAATACAAGATGACTTGCCCCTTTCCCGATCAGATGTAAATACATTTTTATGACCAATTTGCGCACATAAACATTTACCAGCATAAATGAACACTTGTATGTCTAAAGTATTTGTTAATTTACATACATATTAATGGATGCATCATAAACGAATATAGCAAGAAACGTCGCTACTGTTCATTCATATGCCATGACCCATCTTTATTCAGTGTCTTCACCGAGGCATAACTCAGCTGCAGTGAAATGCATACATCCTAAGTTCAGCACTTCCCGAATGCTGCATCCACCATGGAGCCCTCATCCAAGCCCAGCAGTGTTTCCGCCAGCAGAGCCCTTGTGCCTCTTTCCAGTCAGTCTCCACCCACTAAGAAGCAACCTCTACTCTAATTTCTACCACCTAATCTTGTTTTGCGCCTCTCTTGACTTTTCTAGAAATGAAATCCTATAGTATGTGTGAAATCACAGAACGATCTCCAAGATAAACTAATTTTAAAGGTATACAATTGGCCAGGTGCGGTGGCTCATGCCTGTAATCCCAACACTTTGGGAGGCCAAGGCAGGTGGATCGCTTTAGGCCAGGAGTTTTTAGACTAGCCTGGCCAACATGGTGAAACCCCATCTCTCCCCCAAAATACAAAAATTAGCCGGCCGTGGTGTAGCCGACCTCTAGTCCCAGCTACTCAGGAGGCTGAGGCGGGAGAACCTGGGAGGCGGAGGCAGAAGCTGCAGAGAACCGAGATCGTGTCACTGCACTCCAGCCTGGGCGACAGAGTGAGACTGTCTAAAAAAAAAAAAAAAGAAAGAAAAGTACATAGTAATATGTAAAGTGGGAGCCCACTTATATTAAAAAAAAAAAAATCAAAGAACCCATGAGTGCTTGGAAAGGGAACGTATAGTCCCCACCCCAACTGTGCCAGGGGTTACCTGTATGGGGCATGGGTGAGGTGCAGGGTGGCAAGGGGAGCCTGCTGAACGTTAGCAGGACAGGCTGGAAAGATCAAGACCACACTGCCTTGTCTCCCGTGCAGCTAGGTTCTAAACAGGAATTTGATGCTGTCCATCTGATGCCCTTGCATGAGGTCCCACACACTCTTGGCGCCCTAAGCTGTTCCAAAGGCAAGCCAGGGCCAGGGAACACAGATTCGTCTGTAGTGGCATCCTACCACCCGCTCTCCAGCTTCCTGGATGTCAGGACGCAGCAGGAGCTTCTTCACCTCTGGCTGCAGCCACTGGGGGCTAAAACACTATAGTCTGGGACTCTGCCTGGGGCTTGCTCCTGCGGCTTCTTAAGCAACCTTTGTTAAACACCTTCTCCTGTTTACAATACCCAGAATGGTCCGTGCATCTTCTGCTGAGCCCTGACTGAGACAGGCTGTCAGGTTCTGTTCAGTATCCTGTACTGTTTGACTCTTTTACAAAACAAATGTGTTTGTGTGCATAATTGCCTGTTTTTTATAAAGAATTCTATCATCAGATTTTCTAAAATGAATTACCACTTTTATGCTGAGAAAAAAGGCCCAATCATCAGTATGAAACTAGTAGCAGAGTCCAGAAGCATTTTCTGTCTGAAACTAGTGTCTCCTCAAAAATACCTTGGCATTGGCCGCCAGAGAAACAGCATGCTCCGTGGAGACAGCATCAGTTGGGTAGAAGATCGTGCACTTGGGAATGGTTCGGAACATGGCTATATCCTCCAGGGCCATCTGGGAAGCACCGTCTTCACCTGAGAGAACCACAGCCCGATTAAAACATGAGCATAACCTCATTAGGAACCTGCCCTCCACGCGCTTCTAGCTCTGAAGAAACAATTATTCCTATTGCCACTGGATGTCCCAAGTTCTAGCAGAGCCCCATAAATGGTCCTACTGCATCCTTGTAACTCATTTACATTGTGTTCTTGCACGCCTGTCTCCCTTGAGGTCACACTGTGACGCCTCGGGTTAGGCTCCCAGTTGACTTTTCAGATGGATCACTCCAAGCTACTGTCCGCAATGGCTGAGAATTGGCCTGAGTTTGGCCTGCTAAGCCTCTGAACCCGTGCTCTTTAGGAAGGTCCTCAGGCTTTGTTCTCCCTTTTCTGCTCTACCTTTTCTATATCCAGAGACCGGGTTTTACATACCAAAGTGGTGTTTTTTCATTTCTCCAGGCCTTCCAAGTAGTTAACACACCTTTAAGGCACGTTGAGGGTGCTACAGGGTACTTTAGGGTATATCTGGGAATGCAGTTTCTGGCCAGAAATGTGAGAGAAATCTTATTGTGCACTGGGTGGCTTAGCTCTTCTCAGCTAGGAAGGGGATTGTCACCATGCACACTGCCTTGCCTAGGACCACTGTCTAACCTCAACAGCCCAGCTTTTTTTTTTTTTTTTTTTAATTAACATTATTTTGAGACAGAGTCTTGCTCTGTTGCCCAGGCTTGAGTGCACTGGACGATCTCGGCTCACTGCAACCTCCACCTCCCAGGTTCAAGTGATTCTCCTGCCTCAGCCTACCAAGTAGCTGGGATTACAGTCATGTGCCAACATGCCTGGCTAAGTTTTATATTTTCAGTAGAGATAGGGTTTCACCATATTGGTCAGGTTGGTCTCAAAATCCTGACCTCAGGTGATTCACCTGCCTCGGCCTCCCAAAGTGCTGGGATTACAGGTGTGAGCCACTGTCCTGGCTTTTTTTTTTTTTTGGACAAAGTCTCTATCGCCAGGCTGGAGTGCAGTGGTGTGATCTTGGCTCACTGCAGCCTCTGGCTCCTGGGTTCAAGCAATTCTCCTGTCTCAGCATCCTGAGTAGCTAGAATACAGGTGCGCGCCACCACACCTGGCTAATTTTTCTAATTTTAGTAGAGATGAGGTTTCACCAAGTGCTGGGATTACGGGCATGAGCCACTGCACCTAGCCTTCCAGTTCTTCTTTGGATGGAACCTAGGGCCACTTTCTCCATATGACTATTTCAAAACTGACAATGTGCACCTCTGGCATTCTAGAAGTGTGTGCAGCCATATCTACTGAGCCCATCTGCCTGCCACAGGCACGCCAGCTGGCTCATCTTCCCATGTCATTTCTGTCATTCATGAAAATGACTCCCTGACGTTTCCCAAGTGAGGAATCCTGGAGATTGGTGTGTTTTGCTCTTCACACCATCACAGAGTGCTCCATCTGTTAGGAGGCACATTCACCTCTCTCTTCACTCTTAGACCCCCTCCCCACCGCCTGGCTTTCTCCCACCTTGCACACCTTCTTTCAATCCCCTCTCCGGCTTCCCATTGCCTGTGGTTTCCTTCTAGCCCACCTGCCAGGTGAATACTATTCTGAGAAGGGCGTGTTTGTAAGAGTTCCTGCCTTGTGTCATGCTCCAGGGTTCTCGCTGCCCCAGGCAGGAAGGAGGGGGTGGTGGTCCTCCCCCGCCCCGAGCAGGCTGTGCAGCCAGTCAGAATGCTCCTTGTCCTCTGTGATGCTATTCACCTTCAGTTAGATTGCAACCACAGCGAGGGCAGAAAAGGCTCCATGACTCTGCCAGTCCTGTCCATAACCTGCACACAGCTCAACACACAAGGGGCACTCAGGATAGGCAACTGTTTCTCACTGTCTGAAACAACAGTACCACCGAGAGATGCACTTCAAAAGTTGCCCTGAGTGTCTGACACTTTTAAAGGACGACATGGCACTTTCAAAAAAAAGACTTGAATAATCAAACTTCATGGAACCATAAGGAAATTCATGGTTTAACCAATCACATGCTTATCTTTCTCTGTGAAGGAGGAAGGCTATCAAGATGATGGCATTAAAACCCTTACCAACAGATACCCCACAGTGGGAACCAATAATGTTGATGTTGCTCTCAGACAGGCCTCCTATCCGGATCTGATCAAATGCTCGAGTCAGAAAGGCAGCAAAGGTGCTAGCAAAAGCAATGGTCCGTCCACGGGAGGCACAGCCCAGCGCCACGCTCACCTGCAACACAGAGAATATGAATCAGAACATCCCTGGGTACTGCCCCCACTGCCCCTTCTCCCACAGTCCCCACGATAACCCCCATTCTGCACCTGGTGAACTGCTCTGAAGTTCTAGCATGCGTCCTTCCCACGCCCCTCTTTCCTCAAACCCTGGGCACCCGTCTGTCCCTCCTGCTCAGATGGTGCCCTCAGCTCATAGCTCCTAGGAAGCAAGAGACGAGTCTCTTCTGCCTGCCCTCCTGGTGCCCGCAGTTTTCCAAGGTCCACGCCCTGACAGGACATCCTGAATCCATCCTGTTCCTTTCTCACAGGGATCTCTAGCCATGCAGCTCCTCCTCCCCTCTTGTGCTACTTCCTTTTCTCTTGGATCATTCCATTTCCATTCAGGTGTGTGCCAGTACCTTTTATCTGCACACCCCCATCTCTGCCTTGTCCTGCCTTCACATCTGTGTTCTCCTTCACAGCAAACTTCTCAAAACTTGCCTAGAGTCATTGCCCCTTCCTTCTCATTTCCCACGCTCTTCCCAGCCAACTTCATCTAGGCTACCATCCCCACAAGGTACCTCGAAGCCACAAAACCAAGAGGCTGCCTGACCTTGGCTGGCCTGTGACTTGACTTGGCCCTTGATCTCAAGACATTTCCTCCTCTCAGTTTCTGCAGTGTGGCAGTGGCCCGGTGCTGTCGCCTCATGGGCGCTGCTGGGGCAAGTCCTCAGGGCCCTGCGCATCCTTGGGAAGTCACATCTGGCCCAATGCTCCCCTGATCTGCATTCTGCTAATGACCCCCACTTTACATTGCCATTCCTTACCCCACTTCCCCAGAAGTCTGGGCTCAAATACCCCAGTAGGCTTCAAACTAGAATACAAACCTCTCTGGGGCTACACATGGGCTTTCCAAAGGGGATGTGGCTGTGGGTGTTACACTCAAGATCCGAAACTCCAGATCAACTCTGTCTACATTCATCTGCCAAAAGGAGGGGCCGTACTTCCCTTCCACAGTCTTTTTTTTTTTTTTTTTTTTTTTAACAAGGTCTTGCTCTGTCACCTAGGCTGCGGTGCAGTGGCACAATCTTGGCTCACTGCAACCCCCGCCTCCCAGGTTCAAGCGATTCTCCTGCCTCTGCCTCCCGAGTAGCTGGGATTACAGGCACCTGCCACCACATCCGGCTAATTTTTGTATTTTTAGTAGGGACGAGGTTTCACCATATTGGTCAGGCTAGTGTCAAACTCCTAACCTTAGGTGATCCACCCGCCTCGGCTGGCCTCCCAAAGTTCTGGGATTATGGGTGTGAGCCACTGCCCCGGTCTCCCACTGTCTCTTTTAACAATCACCTCCTAGCAACCTCTCAGTCACCTGACTCTTACAGGGGGATCATCCTGGAGTGAAGAACCTCCAGACCCAAGCAAAGAGGACAATTTGAAATAACTATGCTGGTGGAGAGAAAGTGAAGAACTTAACTAATGAAACTGTCAACTCTGCAAATAATTTTTATAAACAACTTTACATGAAAGATCAGTATGTGATTTTTTTGGCTTATAACTGGGAAGGAATTCAAAGAATTGAGTGACATTCCTCCAACAAAACTTCCCTTCCCATCTACTTATTCATGTAAGGTTTCGTAGCACATCATTAAAATGAAAAACAGGAACAGAATCTGTTCTCAATGCTATCACATTCAAATTACAAGTATATTCATCCATTAACATACTAGCTAATAATAATAAAAACTCTATCTCACTTCAGAAAAAACCTAATGCTCAGAGGCCTATAATTTTTTTTAAAAAGCTATCAATTTATATGCATATTTTTGTTGCAGAAAAAATTAAAGGACAATCAATAAAAGGCTTTCATGTATAAAGATATATTGGGGAAATGAATGGAATGGAAATTGGAAATAAAGTAGAAAAAGGGATTTAATTTCTGACAAAGAAAAGTGGCTTAGCATGAATTTTTTTTTTTTAAATTAGAGACCAGGTCTCACTATGTTATTCAGGCTGGTCTTGAACTCTTTCTTTTTTTAGATGGAGTCTCGCTCTGTTGCCCAGGCTGGAGTGCAGTGGAACGATCTCGGCTCACTGCAAGCTCCGCCTCCCGGGTTCACACCATTCTCCTGCCTCAGCCTCCCGAGTAGCTGGGACTACAGGCGTCTGCCACCATGCCTGGTTAATTTTTTTTGTTGTTGTTGTATTTTTAATAGAGACAGGGTTTCACCATGTTAGCCAGGATGGTCTCCATCTCCTGACCTCGTGATCCACCTGCCTTGGCCTCCCAAAGTGCTGGGATTATAGGCATGAGCCATCACGCCCAGCCTGGTCTTGAACTCTTGAACTCCAGCAATCCTCCAGCTTCAGCCTCCCGAAGTGCTGGGATTACATGTGAGCCACTATGCCTAGCCAGTGTCATCTTTAACGGCATGATTTGAGTATTCAAGTATCAAAAATGTCAATATATGAACAACTACATCCTTTGCAACTATTTAAATTTGTGATTAAAAATTTAGATGTGGCCAGGCATGGTGGCTCATGCTCATAGTCCCAGCTCCTCAAGAGGCCGAGGCCAGAGGACCCCTTGAGCCCAGGAGTTTGAGGCTGCGGTGAGCCATGACTGTGCCACTGCATTCCAACTTGGGTGACAGAGCAAGACTGTGTCTCTACAAAAAACAAAAATAAAAAAATGATGTTAGCTTAAAAACTATGCCAAGGTATATGTAGTTTAGAAAACTGCATTTAGCGGTGTGGAGCAGCCACATGTGAAAATGACTGACTGATCTACTGCCCAGCCATCTGATACCACTGTCTCTCCTCCGTACATCTAACCGGTGCCCCAACCCCCTAGGCCCACAGAGAGCTCCTGCTGGTGCCCCCCAGTCCACTTCTCTCCCAGTCTTGTCAATCTCAAGAGGTGATAACACCTTCCCTCAGGTGCTGCCGCCCACACTCAAGTGCCAGCCTTGGTTCCTGTCCTGACACCTGCTGTTGGCATCCTGCTGGCTCTCCTGCCAAGGCAATATGTGACAAGTCTGCTTCCCTCCGACTCCACAGCTACTGCCCTGGTCCAAGTCACCCTCTCCTTCTCCTCCCTTTCCTACGTGAAGCCATTCTTCACTCTTCAGAGTTTTGGAAAATGCAGGCTGTTACTTTCCTGCTTAAAGCCCTCCAGTTGCTTCCCAGCAAACTGCAAGAGAACCACAGATACTGAACAGGGCCTCTGTAAGACCCCATATGACCTGGGCCCTGGAGAGCTTTCTGTGTTCACCATGCTTCTACCACTTGGCCTTCCCTCTGCTCTCCAAACATCCCAAGCCTGGGCCTGCCTACAGCTGGCCATGCCCCCTGCTTGAAACGCTGTCTCCCACATCTGTACACGGCTGACCCCTCGCCACGTGAGACTCAGCTTAAGTATCACCTTTTCTGAGAGGCTGTCCCTGACTGCCCCGGTCAAGCTCTACACTGTAGCCACCTTTTTCGGCATGGCACTAAATACCACCTGCTCGCCTTTTCTTTACAACTTTTTTCCAACTGTGAGAACATATCAGCAGGCACGGAAAAGACTACATGGCTGTGTGCTGAGGGAACCAGTGAGGTGGGGAGCAAACTTTTTGATAGGAACGTCAATCCAGAAAATTATGGATTGCATTGTTTTCCATTCAAAATGAAAACAGCTTAATGAGCCAGGCTCAGGGGCTCATGCCTGTAATCCCAGCACTTTGGGAGGCCGAGGCAGGTAGATTACCTGAGGTCAGGAGTTGGAGACCAGCCTGACCAACATGGTTTCTGAAACCCTGTCTCTACTAAAAATACAAAAATTAGCCAGGCGTGGTGGTGCATGTCTGTAATCCCAGCTATTTGGGAGGCTGAGGCAAGGGAATCGCTTGAACCTGGGAGGCAGAGGTTGCAGTGAGCTGAGATCGTGCCACTGCACTCCAGCCTTGGTGACAAAGAGAGAGAGAAACTCCATCTTGAAAAAACAAAAAACAAAAAACAACAAAAAAATCAAATGGCCCAGCAGAGCATGGGGAGCTGTGGGGGTACCCATCTCAACAGAGGTGCTTTTTGGCTTCAGTCAACTGGCGTCAGGAGGGAATGCCACCCTGTGGTAGCAGTTCTTCCCATCTTTCAAAAGAATCCAGAAATGTATATTCTATATAAGACCTCCTGATTCTTTCTTTTTTGAGATGGGGTCTCGCTGTTTCACAGGCTGGAATGCAGTGGTACACTGCAGCATTAAAGTCCCAGGATCAAGCATCCTCCTGCCTTAAGAGTCCCGAGTAGCTGGGACTGCAGGCTTGTGCCACCACACCTATAATCTGATTTTTAAATGCTGGCAACTGATTTTTAAAAAATTTAAAACACTGGCCGGGCGCGGTGGCTCATGTCTGTAATCCCAGCACTTTGGGAGGCTGAGGTGGGCGGATCACGAGGTCAGGAGATCGAGACCATCCTGGCTAACACAGTGAAACCCCGTCTTTACTAAAAACATACAAAAAAAATTAACAAGATGTAGTGGCGGGCGCCTGTAGTCCCAGCCACTCGGGAGGCTGAGGCAGAAGAATGGCATGAACCCAGGAGGCGGAACTTGCAATGAGCCGAGCACTCCACTCCAGCCTGGGCGACAGAGCGAGACGTCGTCTCAAAAAAATTTAAAAAAAAATACTACTTGTTCCACATAAACTTGTCCGGAGCTGCACGCCCCGGCCATAGCGAATAATAATTGACGATTAAAAACGCCTGAGCTTTATTCATTTCCACCTTACACCTCCTCCCTATCTTTGCCTTTTCCCCTGTATTAATACCTCATAAAAGATGGCGCTCTTCCTGCTGCTTCTTCACCTATTTTTCCCGCGCCCGTGAAAATTGCTACCTGACAGCGCAGGCGCCACATGACGTTCGACCAGAGAAACCAATACCTATCTGGCCACACCCTCCGCGATGAGATCATTTTCGCCTTGGCCCAACCCCTTCCCCTCCAAGTGTATATAAGGCACTGCATTACCGCCATTAAAAGAGACTTGATCAGAGCACTGTCTTGTCTTCATTTCTCGTATCTCTTGTTCCCCAAATTCCCACCCCCTCTTCCAGGGCCTGCAGTGACGATCCCGCGGGCCGGATATAAAGTCACTGGTGGTCACATAAGACCTGCTGGCCTGTGGTTTTCTGGAGCTTTCGAGTTCAAAGGGTTTTTCTGGCAGTAACTCCTTCCTCTCTTGAGAGAGGTGCGCTTGTGTGCATGTGCTTGAGATACTCGCTGCATCAGTATCCCTCTGGGGAGAGACTGAGGCACAGATAAGCAGAATGGCTTTGCCTAAGGCACCAGCTCTAAGTATTGATATTCTTGTGATTGCAGTAAGTACAACATTTGCATTTCTGTGATATATTAGGCCCCTCTACAGTGGAGAAAAAATTGCATTCCCTGTGACTCCTCAACCAATGTGCCTCTGGGTGGTTGCAGAATTGGGCAGAATGAGCTACTAGGGAGCCTGGGATGCTTCAGGCCCAGAGCCCTGGGTTCAGATGGTTCTAGGCTCAGAGGGCCCACTGTCTGTGGCCTTGGGCCTGCTGCCCTCAGCCAACTTGGAGAGGGTGCCCAGAGAGTGCCGAGTAGTCTATTACGGCCCTCGTAGCAGACCTAGAAGCCACCTCTCAGACTCTACCTGGCTACTTGCCTCCTGTTTCCCTGGAATTTTTTTTCCACTCCTTTTGCTTTCATAAATGGAAAGAAAAACTAGCACAGGCTGGGCCTCCTGTGTCCAGTGGGCCATTAGTTGTAAGAAGCCCTGAGAGACACTATACACTCACCATGTTTTGCTCAGCCATAAAGCATTCGATGAAACGCTCAGGGTACTCTTTGTTGAATATCTCAGAGAAGGTAGAGTACTTGGTATCACCATCCAGCACAACGACTCTGTCGTTTGCATAGCCCAGCTTAGCCAGAGCCAAACCACATGCTTTCCGGGTAGCTATCTAGAAGAAAGAATCAGGGGGTAGAGTTTCTTCAAATGCATTTAGAAGGAACGACTACAGAAGGAAGGTGCCATATCGTAGAATGACAAATTATCATCTATCTTGAAGAAAGTAAATTTGTGACTCACCAAAAATTTCCTTTAATGTCATAAACATGGATTGCTAGCCAATCTTAAATCCATACTAAATAGCTGATGTGGCACTCAAGTTTTTCTCAAACTGTGCTCTTTTTAGTTAACATCCCCCCCTCCCCTGACCCCCACTTCCTAAGCAGGTAAACACTCCACAGCTCAGGAGTGAGATTTCCGACATCAATGGTTCTCATTATATTTTTTCAAATTACTTGGCCAGGTGTGGTGGCTCACACCTGTAATCCCAGCATTTTGGGAGACTGAGGCAGGTGGACCACCTGAGGTCAGGAGTTCGAGACCAGCCCGGCTAACAAGGTGAAAGCCTGTCTGTACTAAAATACAAAAATTAGCTGGGTATGATGGCGGGTGCCTATAATCCCAGCTACTTGGGAGGCTGGGGCAGAAGAATCACTTGAACCCAGGAGGCAGAGGTTGCAGTGAGCCAAGCACTCCAACCTGGGTGACTGAGCCAGACTCCATCTCAAAAAAAAAAAAAAAATGTTGAATTTTATGAATTGCTTTTGTTTAGTGTGTATGATGATGATCACACTTCCCCCCGTCCTTTGACCTAATACTAGAACAGTGAATTCTATTCCTACGTCTCCTGGCATGAGTCACCTGCATTACTAATTTGAGCTCACTGATTCACTTAACTTTTTTAATGTACTAATGAAGTTGAGATGGGTTAATGTTCTATTTAGAATTCTTATATTGCTATTCACAAATAAAGTTGCTCTACAGTTTTCTTTAGGCTAACTTTGTCACATTTTCGCTTCATAAATAAATCGCAATGACATTTTCATCTTCCTCCGTATTTGGGAAAATGTGAAACAGTTTAGAAATTACTCTTTTTGGGAAGGTTAAAAATGAGTCACTCTTATATAACCTGGTGAGCCTGGAGCTTTGGGGGATAGCCCTTGGATAGCTTTCTCCATTTTTTCTAGGGCTATTGATTCATTTAAGTTTTTTGTACCTCTTTTAGTCAATTTTGATATTTTATGTATTCCTAAAAATGCTCCCCCCGCTTTTCACGTTTTCATACCAATTATACAACTATGGCGTTATACAGTTTTCCAAAAAAAAAATTTTTTTTTTGTAATCCCAGCACTTTGGGAGGCCGAGACGGGCGGATCACGAGGTCAGGAGATCGAGACCATCCTGGCTAACACGGTGAAACCCCGTCTCTACTAAAAAATACAAAAAACTAGCCGGGCGAGGTGGCGGGCGCCTGTAGTCCCAGCTACTCGGGAGGCGGAGGCAGGAGAATGGCGGGAACCTGGGAGGCGGAGCTTGCAGTGAGCTGAGATCCGGCCACTGCACTCCAGTCTGGGCGACAGAGCAAGACTCCGTCTCAAAAAAAAACAAAAAAAAAAAACAAAAAAAAAAAAAAAATTTTTTTTTGAGACAGAGTCTCGCTCTGTTGCCCAGGCTGGAGTGCAGTGGCCCAATCATAGCTCACTATCCCCTCAAACTCCTGGGCTCAGGTGATCCTCCTGCCTCAGTCTCCAGAGTAGCTGGAACCACATTATGGCACCATGCCTGGCTAATTTTTAAATTATATGTAGAGATGGGGTCTTACTACTTTGCCCAGGCTAGTCTTGAACTCCTGGGCTCAACTGGTCTTCCTGCCTTGGCCTCCTAATAGTGCTCGGATTACAGGTGTGAGCCACTGTGCCTGGCCCACCCTCTGTTGATACACCTTTTTCTTTCTTCTGGTTTTTATCTTCTGATTTCTCAAGTATTCAAAATTCATTTATTTATTTATTTATTTGAGACGGAGTCTCGCTCTGTCGCCCAGGCTGGAGTGCAGTGGCGCGATCTCGGCTCACTGCAAGCTCCGCCTCCTGGGTTCACGCCATTCTCCTGCCTCAGCCTCCCGAGTCGCTGGGACTACAGGCGCCCGCCACCGCGCCCGGCTAATTTTTTGTATTTTTAGTAGAGACGGGGTTTCACCGTGGTCTCGATCTCCTGACCTTGTGATCCGCCCGCCTCGGCCTCCCAAAGTGCTGGGATTACAGGCGTGAGCCACCGCGCCCGGCCCAAAATTCATTTATTTTTAACCCTCATTACCAGGCTAAGAAAACACAAACAACATTCAAAATTTCTCCAAATAAAAAAGGGTCAGAAAGTGTGTCCTTCCTCCCTAGGCTCGCCATCTTACTTCCTCTAGGCCATAGAGAACTTGCCTATGTCAGGTCTGCTATACCAGAAGGCAGGATGTAAACATGCTAAAAACCAAAAGGACTTGATATTCAGAGTTTTGTGCATAATTTTATTCCTTTTTGAGGTTTCTGATGAATTGGCCTGCTCCTCTGTGTAATTCAGAGAGTAAGTTCAAAAGATCAGCCCGCCTGGGACCAGTATTCTTAGCGGAGATACAGAATTGTAGCAGTTCCGTGCACAAACCGAAGTTGGGAAGCAACAAAAAGGCACACCACACCAGGAGTTAATAAATAGCAATGGACCAATCAGAAAATTCAGACACACGTGTGAAAGCCAAAAATAAAAATCAGACCTAATAAAAGAGAAGGAGGGATAGGAGTGGTGAAGGATCAAGTACCTATTGGGTGCAATGTCCACTACTCTGATGCTGGGTGCACTGAAAGCCCAGACCTTACCACTACACAAAATCTATCCATGTGACAGAACTGCACTTTGTGCCCCTAAATCTATTTTTTTAAAACGGCAAACCTCTCTTTATTGCTTATAAACTGTTATACATTACTCTAATAATTGATTCGTCCGTGGAGACCAGAATAAATGAAGAATCCTGTGTATATATGAACAACATTAGAGAACAAAGCAGTTGACATACCTTATTTATTCAATTATCCACCTTTCTGCCTACCTTGTCACCAACTCTGTAATCAGGTGGAGAGATCATCCTTACATCTGTGATGTTGACTTCAGGTGAGTCCTCAATGGGGAGCTGTGGGTCAAGACTCCTGCTGGTCTCTATCTGGCTCTCAATTAATTTGATAATGGCATCTGCTCTTTCTCTTGGCATTGGCTTTCCATGCCAACTTTCTGCATCCTCAATACCTGTAATGAAACAAATAAAAGACATCCATTCCATAAATATTTAATGAGTGCCTATGAGGTCACCTGAAAAACAGACCCTGATGAAAAAGACGTCACCCTAGGACTCACAGGAGGAACACCTGGCACGGAGGGCCTGGGATGCTGCTGCAGCCAGAGAGAACAGCTTGGACAAAGGTCTTGAGGCTTTTTGTTTTGAGACAGGGGTCTCACGCTATGACTCCTCCCCAAGCTGGAGTGCAGCGGGTGGTCATAACTCACCACAGCTTCCAACTCCTTGGGCTCGAGTGATCCTCCCGCCTCTGCCTCCTAAGTAGCTGGGATTATAGGTGCAAGCCACTGCACCTAGCTATGCCCCTGAGGGCCACTGGTGAGTGGAAGGGAGAATGATGACAAGGCTGGAGAGACAGGTAGGGCAGACCATGGAGGATGGGTCTTGTGGGTATGAGAAGTTTGAATTTTATCTAAAGCAAGATTGGAAACTATTGAAGGGTTTGGAGTGGGGAAAGTGACTGATCAGATCCATTATAGAAAGATCACTGTGGTGGCAGTGTAGAGACTGGTGCGGAGGCAGGCCAGCTGGAACTTTGGGAGAGATGATGGGTGTGGCAACAGCCATGGTAGTAGAGACGGGGAGGAGTGAATGAGTCCAAGATATGTAATCTAGGGGACTGGGTGTATGTGTGGGCCTATGAGAGGGAGGCAGAGGCAAGGCCAATACCCAGGGTCCTGCTGGGAGCACACTGGCAAAATAAGTTACTGAACGGAGGGTACCAGAGTAAAACTATATTTTCGGTAGGAGTCACAGAACGGTTTTATTCTAAAATATCTATAGTCTTTAAAAAAATCCAGGAACTACACTCTTTGTAATGAGTTAAATTGAGATAAACAATTTCAGCTATCAGCCTTGAAATGTGATAGCTGGTGATTCCAAGCTCCCTTCTTCCCCAACTCCCAGGGTTCTTCCAGAAAAGTGTGGACCTAGGCACGTGTTTAAGTATGCACTCTTATTTCTGCACCTGCTCATACACACAGCACACTTTCTGATTCTACTAACCGTAGAGATTGTTCCCCGTCAGTCCTCCAATGGGCTGTACTCCTAGCCACTCCCTCGTGCAGGCAGTACATCACTGTCCACCTGCTAGGGCTTCTGATGTCCCCTCCTACGCTAAGCAGACACTAGCTAGTGAAAATAAGAGAGCAGGAGCCTCCAGCATATACTCCAGGCAGAATTGCTATTCACTAAATGAGTCATCTTCCTAGGCCCATTTAAGCCTCTCCCCGCCTCTGCTGCTGAGCGGACAGATGCTTTTAACAACCAGGAGCAGGAGGAAAGGGCTTGCTTACTTGGTGTGCCCCGGCCCTTGAAGGTCTTGGCCACCACAGCAGTGGGCTTGTGCTTCACCTGAGAGGCCTGCCAGAACACCTGGCACAGCGCCTCCACGTCCCGACCATCCACCACGTAAGTGTTCCACCTGCCAACAGAGGAGCAGGCTGGGTTACAAGAGATGAAGGGGGCAGGACAGAATGGAAATCAAGCGCAAGGGAATACAGTTACCCAAAGGCTTCGCAGCGCCTCTGATAGATGTCTATGCAGTGCTCGGCGGGCAATGCACCACTGTGTCCCAGGCGGTTCACATCAAAGATCGCCACCAGATTGTCCAGACTGTAGTAGGAAGCAAAGGCCATTGCCTCCCAGACAGAGCCTTCTGAGGACTCGCCGTCACTCATGAGGCAGAACACCCGGTAGCTGGAGCAAGACAAGAGAGGTTTAGGACCCTGTGGGGGCTCATCTGGGCCAACCAAGCAAATGCGTTTCAGGAGGCGAAATGGAAGCAATTGGAGCAGCTGCTTCAGACCATCCACTTCCCACAATTTCCGTCATCAACTCTGCCCCAGCCCAGCAGCTAAGGAAGCCGAGCTTGAAGAGCCTGGGGCTCACAAACAGGCTTTGCCTCTGGCTAGTTTTCTAACTGTAAAGCAACTTTTAGGTTCTTCTGCCACATTTCCTTATCAATAAGCAAACAGGGCCAGAGGGGAAGGGGAAGAAAGTAGCACCCTTAAGTTCCCCAAACATTTACACATTCATTTTCCTGGTAAGTTCCCTTTTAAAGCATTGCCATCTTCTAATTTTTTTTTTTTTTTTTGAGACAGAGTGTCTGTCACCCAGGCTGGAGTGCAATGGCGTGATCTTGGCTCACTGCAACCTCCACCTCCCGGGTTCAAGTGACTCTCCTGCCTACAGGCCCACGCCACCACGCCCAGCCACCACTTTCTAGTTCTGTTCTTACAACTTATTTACAATAATCACAATCAAAACACCCCACTTGGAAACGTGTTCTGCTGTGAAGTAAATTCCTCCACAACCAACGATGTGAGTGTTCCCATCAAGAAAACACATCCGGCCAGGGACAGTGGCTCACACCTGTAATCCCAGCACTTTGGGAGGCCAAGGCAGGCGGATCACCTGAGGTCTGGAATTTGAGACCAGCCTGGCCAACATGGCGAAACCCCATTTCTACTAAAAATACAAAAATTAGCTGGGCATGGTGGTGCATGCCTGTAATCCCAGCTACCCAGGAGGCTAAGGCAGGAGAATCACTTGAAACCGAGAGGCAGAGGTTGCAGTGAGCTGAGATCATGCCACTGCACTCCAGCCTGGCCACAGAGTGAGACATAGTCTCAAAAACAAACCACACATCCCAGACCCCACTAAAGTGCTGGAAATCTTCAAAAAAGCTATAGAACGGAAAGGCAACAGCAGCTGAAACCTTTCAACAGACCTGTGGGATAGGAAGCGGGGCAGCTGCCCGAGGAGGGGAGAAGGCACAGGGAAGCCTTCCAGAGGGGTCACCACGGGATGTGATGGGGACTAGCCCTTTAGGGCTCTCCACCTCACAGAGATAGGTGGCTGTCCCCCAAGACTCTAGGAAGGGGGATGCAGGGCAGTTAAATGGCTTCTGGGTAAGAGCCTTACCTGGCCCGATCGAAGTACTTGCCAGTATATGCCATTCCACATGCAACTCCCAGTCCTTGTCCAAGCCATCCTGTTGCCACATCCACAAACGACAGTCTCTGTAAGAGAAGGGACCCAGGGAACCCTGATGCAGCTGCAGGACATGGTATCAGGTGGACTCACACACTGAGTGCAGGCTGCTCCTGTCAGCTGTGTAGCAGTGTTCCATCCAAACGGCCCCTCCCACCCCGCTGGGTGAATTCCTCTTCCCCACACCCATATGCACCCCAAGCTTCCGATCAACGTTACAAGTGGACAATGGGTCAAGCCCAGGGCTCAGCCCGGGCTGGAAACTCAGGTGACTAAGGTGACGAAGACATCCACTGTCCCTGCCTGGGGAGTCATAGCTAATCCATACAGTATGGCAAGGGTGGCTGGAGCTTTGGGAATAGAGACAGGGAGCATAAGTGCAAAGCAGAAAATGTAAAGTATGATTTCTGCCATTTTCCCATGGCCTTTCCCGGTCATGTACAAATCAGATGTTCAATCCTATGGAGGATATGGATTCTTAAACAGAAACCAGACTATTCTGGTTCCCTGGTTTATAAAACTCAGGTCAACTGAGATCTTACAAGTGGTCATCTAGAAGTGCCCATGCTACAAATGAATCCCTTTCTACTAGCATTTACCCCACCCCCAACATTCCGTTTGCAGGCACAGGGTCATCACTAACCCAAGCGGAAAATGTGGCCCTCTGTGGCCCACAAGGTCATGCCAAAGAGCTGCTGCACTGACTGGAGAGGCCCAACTTGCAAGCATACTGAATTTACCCAACAGCTTCTGCAGCCACCGTTTCGACCTGGTCTTAAACATTCCTTGCATCTGTCACTGCAGTGGCCTCCCAGCCTCCCGCACAGCCATTCTCAATCTAGCCACCAGGGGGAGCCTGTTAAAACTGAAGTTGACTGATCACATCTCTGTTAACTTTTCAAGGTCTTCCCACCTCCCACCAAGTACAGCTCAACTTTTTGCACCTGTCTGCCCACCCCAGCCCCCATCACCTCCATTTCTTCCTCCCACTGCTCCGGCACCCTGGCCTCCTTGCTGCTCCTTGAACACAGTGGGCATACACCTGCCTCAGGGCCTTAGCACTCATGGCACCCACTAGTGGAGTGCTTGTGCCTGGATGTGGACACAGCTCACTCTCCTGCCTCTTCCAAATCCCTACACAAGCGTCAGCACTGAGGTCTTTCTGGACCATTCTTTTTCAACCAGTGCCTCCTACCTCCTCCACTTTTACTTGATCCCAGATGCTTGGCCCCACCTGACACTCCATCTATTGACTTAAAAGTTTGTTTCCTGCCTGTCACCCTCCTCTGCTCAAACGTTAGTGCCTTTCCAGCAGAGAAGAGCAGGGTCATCACTACTGTAGACGGATGGATGGTATTTATGATTCTCAGATCTCCTGCTTCTTGCCTCTTACCCTCTGCTACTCCCTGGGTACTCTTGACCTTCTCCGGCATTCTCTGCATGCTTTGTGCCCACCAGAGACTCCCTTTTGGTTCTGCATTACCAGCCCAGCACAACTGTCCCACTCAACTCAAGTCTCTTTTGACTATGTCTCCAGTCACGTCTCCCTTCCTATGGCACCCACCACACTCAGGTAACAAGCTCTGGCTCCCAGTCGCCTTGCATGCCCTTGGAAGTCCTACAAAATAATGGACCGAGCCTGGGCTCAGCAGTACAGACCAACTCTGCTTCCCTCTAGCTGTGAAGTGTGAGGCCAGCGGGCCCATCTCAAAGATTTTATGGGTGCAGTGGAGACCAGAGCCCCTTAGGTGACAGGAGGTTAAGGATAAAGTGAGGATAGATTGAGAAAATGGTGAGGCATCAGTATGATGCCTGTTATGGCAGAAGTGCTCCCACATGGGTGTTGTCTTTCTTAAGAACCCTTATGCTGTGGGGGTAGACGATTCAGGGAGGTGAAAGGCTAGAATACAGATCTGCTCTGCCTGGAGGATGGCTGTTTGCCCCGTCCCCAGGCAAACCACAATGGACTATGCTTCACATGTTTTCTCTTTTGTTCCAATTTCATCTACCAGCTAAATCTGATGAACACACAAATTCTGGCAGCTGAACAGTGCCTGGTGTGCTGCTGCCCAATAGAAAGCCTCTTCATCCCCTAAGGCCAATGGCTCTGATAGCAGCTGTTACATGACAGTCTAGACTTTTTTTTTTTTTTTGGAGACAGGGTCTTGCGCTCTGTCTCCCAGGCTCAAGTGATCCTCCCACCTTAGCCTCCTGAGTAGCTGCAGGCACGCATCACCATGCCCAGCTAATTTTTGTATTTTTTGTAGAGATTGGGGTCTTGCTATGTTGCCTAGGCCGGTCTCAAGAGATCCTCCTGCCAGAGCCTCCCAAAGCACTGGTGTGAGCCACTGTACCCAGCCTTTCCTTATTTTAAACCAGAAATCTAAACACCCATATTGCATTTATACATCTAATTTTTTTTTCAATTTTCATTGTAAAGGGGGCTGGAAGTGGTGGCTTGTTGCCTGTAATCCCAGCACTTTGGGAAGCAGAGGTGGGTGCTTGGGCCCAGGAGTTTAAGGCCAGCCTGGGCAACATAGTGAGACCCTGTCTCTACAAAAAATACAAAAATTAGCCGGTCGTGGTGGCGCATGCCTGTAATCCCATCTACTCAAGAGGCTGAAGTGGGAAGATTGCTTGAGGCCAGGTGGTCAGGAGGGCATTTTGCTGAGCCCAAGCCACTGCACTCAAGCCTGGGCAAAAGCGAGACTCTATCTCCCCGCAAAAATAAAGAAAAAAAGACGTAAAAAAAGTTCAAGTTTACAGACATGTTTAAAGACTAGCACAATGAATTCCTTCCTGTATACTGCTTACCTCCAGTAACCAACTAAAAGCAATGGAAGGCATTTACTTCCTCTCTCTCTCCACACATGCGTGTACACATATAAATTCTATTTATTTTTTGCCAAACCGTTTGACATTATGGTTCAGACACCAAGACAAGGGTCACAATTATGACCTTTAGGCACCTCAACTATGCCCATAGTTTTTGTCTTTACTTCCCACTGTGCTAATCTGACATTTCTATTTGGGCACAGTACTCTACCCAGCCAGATTTTTTTTTTTTTTTCTTTTGAGGAGGAGTCTTGCTCTATCGCCCAGGCTGGAGTGCAGTGGCACGATCTCAGCTCACTGTAACCTCTGCCTCCCAGGTTCAAACAATTCTTGTGCCTCAGCCTCCCAAAAAGCTGAGATTAGAGGCATGTGCTACCACGCTCAGCTAATTAATTAATTAATTAATTAATTTATTTATTTTTAAGTAGAGACAGAGTTTTGCTATGTTGACCACGCTGGTCTCGAACTCCTGGCCTCCAGTGATCCGCTCACCTCAGTCTTCCAAAGTGCTGGGATTACAGGCATGAGCCACTGCGCCCGGCCCCTAGCCAGGTTTTAATTTGCTTCGGGACACAGTGTACTTTGAGATGGCATCAAACCAGCCACACAGATTGACCTTGAGGTTTTTTCTTTCCTATCCCCCAACATCATGAGGTGGCTGGTATTGCGCCCAATCTAATGAGAAGTGCCCCATCAGTTTCAGGTCAGATCTGCAGAAACATAGAAGAAGAGGAAGCTGACTGACAGGGGTGGGATGTCCCTCCCAGTTACGCTCAATTTCCCCCAGGCTCAGTGAGTGGGATTCACTGAGGCTGCCTGCCTCTGCTCAGGCAGCACAGAGGGTGGGAGCAGCATAACCCGCCAAGGAGGAAGCTTTCATGCTAAGTGGGGT
Organism: Theropithecus gelada; assembly: GCF_003255815.1. Taxonomy (NCBI): domain Eukaryota; kingdom Metazoa; phylum Chordata; class Mammalia; order Primates; family Cercopithecidae; genus Theropithecus; species Theropithecus gelada. The sequence continues at coordinate 151,677,263 of NC_037689.1, read as the reverse complement.
GAGGTAGGGTATGACCAAAGGAAAGGAAGGACAGCCAGCTCTCCCAAGCCACCCTTCCTACCATGCTATCACAGGCTCCAAGTGGCCCTCACTAGAACACTAAAGCTTTAAGATGCAAAGAAAGAACCAAAATGATAAACGAGGCCCATTTCAGGCCTTGTTCCCACATGGTGGCTGTTCAAACTGGGCTTAACGGGCAAGCACCACAGCAGCCCTGGGCTCCCCCCTGGCATACCTTTGCGAGGACAAATCGGTCGTTGTCTGGATTCTCTGGATCTGACTGCTTGTACCTCATGATGTAGAAGAACAGCACAGACATGATCTCGGCAGAACTGCTACAGGATGTAGGGTGGCTGAAAGACAGACACGACACTGGTCATTTCTCACAGCAACTGACTTCCTAACACGTGATCTTGGCACATGGTCTCCTCATAGAAGCAGTCATTTCTCCCAGCCCGGGAAGAATCCAACCAAGGGTAAGGAATGCAGGGCTCACGGGCTGGAAGGGTGCTTTAAAGCCCAGTAACCTCACCACCCCTCCCCGTGCGCACAGCGAGGCCAGCTCCTAACAGCAGAGCACTGTGGACTCAGGGCAAGTTTCCTTTATGCCTCTGACGTGAGTATTCTTTCACACGCTTAAATTCATTTGTGGCCTTTCCACATACCGAGGAACTTTCAGGAGCATTGCTAACCAGAAATGCCATGAAGATCCCATTCTACTTTCTACAATGAATTTCTTTTAGGAAGTGAATGGTGACATACTGAGAAATTTGTCATGGTAGAGTAACTGAGGACCTTTCTGAGTGTTGGCAAAGTAACTGCTGCTCTTAGAAAGCGGCCTGCATGTGAGTCCAGCCAGGTCCTAATTAATTAAAAAGGGGGAGGGGATAAGACACAGCAGGGGAGAAAACCAACTCTCTGGAGCTCTGCCCAGCTGTAAGTAAAAAAAGATGTTAGGCCCAGCTCATATTAATAATCTCTCATTTCAAATTCCACTAAGAAAGTCCCCATTAAGAAAATGGGGACTTAGGCTGGGCACGGTGGCTCACGCCTGTAATCCCAGCACCTTGGGAGGTCGAGGCGGACGGATCACCTGAGGTCGGGAGTTCGAGACCAGCCTGACCAACATGGAGAAACCCCATCTCTACTAAAAAAAAAAAAAAAAAAGAAGTGTGGTGGCACATGCCTGTAATACCAGCTACTTGGGAGGCTGAGGCAGGAGAATCACTTGAACCCGGGAGGCAGAGGTTGCGGTGAACCGAGATCACGCCATTGCACTCCAGCCTGGGCAACGAGAGCAAAATTCCATCTCGGAAAAAAAAAAGAAAAAGAAAAAGAAAATGGGACTAAAACCTCTTGCTTTGCAAACATCCTCTAAGTGGATGATTTAGATTTAAAAGTCACACAGATCCCTCGAGAAAATGCAGCCATCTGTTACTAATTTTGAAGGTGAAGGGAACAAAATGAACATGTACAAAAAATTCAGACAATATATGGTTCTTTTTTTTTTTTTTTTTTTTTTTTNTCTCCAGCATTCCTGGCTCATACTTACACTCCTTGCAGCATGGCCTCTGCTGCAGGCACAGGGGGGCCCTGGCTGCCAAGCTGAAGGCCAGGGCTGCATGGAGCCCTAGCCTGGCTACCCATAGCAAGAATGGCTTTTAACATCTGTCACTGCCTGCCACGTGCTAGGTGCCAAGCTAGGGGCCCCATGTGGAAGAGAAGACGAGTCCTGACCACAGACTTGCCAGGGTCCATTCACAGCCTAGAAAGGTGGGCTCGATGCCCAGCGGCACTGGTGAGCTTTTTCTCTGACTCCGTCACTTCTACGCCTGTGTACCCAAGAGACTTGAAAATGTGTATCCACACAAAAACCCATACATGAATACAAACAGAGCACTGTTCCCAACAGGCCACATGGTAGAAGCAACCTGGAAGTCCAGGAGCAGATGAGTCGGTAATCAAAAAGTGGCCTGTCCGTACAATGGAGTATCATTTGGCCATAACAGGGAATGAAGGGCTGACCTACGCTACAACGTGCACAGACCTGAAAAACAGCACACTCGGTGAGTGAAGCCAGACACAAAAGGTCACAGAGCGCATGGCTCCATCTCTGTGAAATGCTTAGATAGGCCAATCCAGAGACACAGAAAGCAGAGGAATGGGTGTCAGGACAGCGGAGGGAGGGAAATGGAGGATCACTTCTTAATGGGTACAGGGAATGCTTTATGGGTGATAAAAATGTTCTAAAATTGGATTGTGATGGTGCAGCCACTGTGGAAAACAGTTTGGCAGCTCCTGCAAAAGTTAAACCTAGAATTCCCATAGGGCCCAGCAACCGCACTGCTGGGTATAGGCCCAGAGGAATGGAAAGCAGGGTCTGGAAGGGCCTCCCAAAGAGCTGGGATTACAGGAATGATTCACAACAGCTGAAACATGGAAGCAACCTGTGTCCATCAACAGACAATTGGGCTGGACATGGTGGCTTATGCCTGTAATCCCAGTTCTTTGGGAGGCCAAGGTGAGAGGATCACTTGAGCCCAGGAGTTTGAGACTAGCCTGGGCCACATAGTGAGACTCTGTCTCTACAAAAAATACAAAAATTAGCAGGGCACAGTGGCAGGCGCCTGTAGTCACAGCTACTTGGGAGGTGGAGAGGTGGGAGGATTGCTTGAGCCTGGGAGGTTGAGGCTGCGGTGAGCTGTGATGGCGCCAGGGCACTCCAGCCTGAGTGACAGAGCAAGACTCTGTCTCAAAGCAAACAAAGAAACAAACATCAATGGATGATTAGATAAACAAATTGTGGTCTATACAGACAATGGAATATGATTCACCCTTAAAAAGAAATGAAATTTGACACATGCTCAAACATGGATGACCGTTGAGGACATTGCTCAGTGAAATGAGCCAGTCACAGGAGGGCAAATACTGTAAAATTACCACTTATACGAGGGGCCTAGAGTGGTCAACTCCATAGAGATGGACAGTGGAAGGGGGGGTGCCAGGGGCTGGGGGGTGGGGAGCTGGTGTTGGACGGGGCCAGAGCTTCAGTTTGGGAAGATGAACGAGTTCTGTGGCTGGATGGTGGTGATGGCTGCACAGCACCGTGAATAGACCAAAACCACCAAGTGCCTTTCCTCCTCTTATTTGTTTTTAGGGCCCAACTCCTAAAGAGATCCCCCTGCAGAAAGACCTCCCTGATGCCTTGGCCTCGGGTCCCTGCTCTGAAGTCCCCTCTTGGACTGCATCCTGCCTCTGTGGCGGTGCTTCAGCTGGGACCCCTTGACTTTCTACTCTGGCTGCCAGCAGCATGGTGTGTGCCCCCACTCCTTGGCAAGATGGAATGGTCATTGTCCCTGTTCTGTGGATGAGATGCCTGAGGTGTGTTCAAGGCATAGACCTCACAATGCCACTTGCTGAAACAGTGTCAAGTCTCTAGAACTCAATCCCAAGGGACTTCCAAGGGTCCCTCTTCCCAGGTCCAAGAGAGCTTGATCTGCCTGTCCCCACCAGAGTCAGAGAATCCAAGGATACAAGAATGTGAGACCTAGAAGTGGGCCTCCTCTGAGATCACCTGCCCCACCAGGTCCCTTCTGAGCATGGGACGGCTGGCAAGCCTTGTCCCAGCACCGCCATGAGCTGGCCGAGTGGCCTTGGACAGGGCGACTTCTCCCTCTTGACCCAGATTCCCCTTCTGTCTAGAGGGAGATAAGCAACTCTGAGGTTTCCCTGGGCATTCAAGGCCACCATGTTGTTTGGAAGCCCTTTGAGAACACGAAGTGCCCTGTGAAGTGGGGGTCCGGCAGAGGAGGAGCAGGGTGTCTGGGGGAAGCCCCTAGCCTCGCCTGAGCCCCAGAGCTGGCCCTCTGCTTGCCCTGCCTGCCCTTGTCCAGGATTACGCTAATGATCCAGCTCAGCGCAATCCCACCAATGCCCTGGGCCACACGTGTGCCAGCCCCCACATCCCAGGAAGGAGAGTGGAGGTGGCAGAGGTGGGAGGAGGCCTGAAAAGGTGGTAGGTTCTGCACCTTCACTGGCTCTGCTAATTGATGATTAGGGCTAACAGAAGATCAAGTCCCATTTTAGCCTAAAGCAGATTACTGTCCTGGAAAGTCACCCAGCACCTGTGGGGGCATGTTTGTCCCCAGGCCGGGTGAAAACTCATTTGTGGTCCCACACTCTTGCAGAAGGGTGGGTGAAAGTGGAGGGAGTGCTAGAGAAAGATGTGAAGAAAGAGGGGGTGAGGGGGTAAGATAGGGGGAGAGGAGCAGGAGCAGCGGCGACCCAAGAAAGCCCCAAGGAAGGGTGGCCCCTGGTGAAAGGCCAGAGGGACCCAAGCCAGGCCAGGCCCCACTGTCAGCGCCCTCTGCTCTGCCCGGAGTCTCCCATCCTCGCTGCCAGCTGGGTCCCTGGCCACGGTGGAAGATTAAATGTCGGACTTGTCTCTAATGCGACTACTCCTAAATGACTCCACGCGGGAGAGCCGATTAGGAGTTATGGGGGCTGCTGTCATCTTGACTCAGGGGCTTTGTCACTAATAGCCGATGGCTGCTACAGCTACAGGACAAGGAACCATTTGGTCATTTGCCTTTGACATTTTAAAAAATCTTGGTAAAATATACATAATGCAAAGTGTACCATCGCTACCATGTGTAAGTGTACAGTCCAGTCACCACCATCTGTCTCCAAACTCTTTTCACTTCATGAAACGGAAGCTCTGTCCCCATGAAACACCCGTGCCCTTTCCCGACCCCTCAGCCCCTGGCACCCGCCCTTCTATTCCTATGCATTTGGGAGCTTAGAGTGCAATCCTACAGGTGCGTGGCCTTCTGTGCCTGGCCTGGGTCACTTATCCGTTGCCTGTGTGTATTTGGAATGGATTTCCAACCACTGGATTTTCATTTTTATGTGGCTAAATATCACTTGTTTCCTTTTTGACTTCTGGCCTTCCTACCTCGTTTGAAGAGGTCTGTAAACACACACCATACTCCGACCTCTTCCTCAGCCGCCGGGCTCTCCGCACTTGCCAAGGCCCCCTGCTCAGTATAGTCTTGATATTCTCAGCTCAGCCTCATAATCTCATGCTGGCTGCTGCAGGCTTCCTAAGTCCCTGTCCATCCAGCCGCTCTAAGTCAAGAGTGTGGATGTGGCACGTCCACCCTCTGTGTCCTTGAGCGTGGTGGTCACTGTGTCCTCATCAGGAAGATGGGGATAACATTTACTTGCTGTAAGGCTTAAATAAGATCATCCGTTTAAAGAGTCTTAGCTCAGTCTTTGGTACAGAAAACTCAGCCAATTATTCATTCAGCAGATACTTATTAGGTACTTTTTGAGGGCCAGGCACTCTTCTAGGTCCCGGGATACATTTGCGAACAGATGGAGATCCCATGCTCTGACAGCTGCAGCTCCCTTTCTAGTTGGGGGAGATGAGTAGGATGGAGAACAGAAAAAGGAAGACAGGAGGGTGCAGGTGCCAGGGTGGGAAGGCGGTAGATGCCCACTTTCGAAGGGCACCAGGGTGAGCCCCTCTGAGAAGGGGACATGTGAGGAAAGACTCGAGGGAGGGAGGGCAGGAGGGAGCCATCCAGAGATCCAGGAGGGCATCCCAGGAGAGGGGCAGCAAGTGCAAAGGCCCTGGGGCAAGAGCATGGCCAGCCTGCTCCAGGACCAGCAAGGAGATCAGGATGGCTGGAGTGAGAGTGGGGTTGGTGAGGAGGAGGAGGAAAGGCTACATGGCAGGGCCCTTCTCACTCTGAATGGAATAGGGAGCTTTGTCGGATTTTGAAAAAAAAGTGACGCAATCTGAAGTTGATTCAGACAGACTCCTCTGGCAGCTGTCTGCGAGCTGTGGGGGCCAGGGCAGAAGCAGGGAGACCAGGTCAGGAAGGCGACAGTGGGGTGGTGAGAGGTAGCAGACTCTGGAGAGCTTTTGTAAGTGGAGCCAATAGGATTTCCTGGTGGCTTAGGTGGAAGCAGTGAGAGGACGGGAGGAGCTGCCCTCAGCTGAGAAGTCGAGGTTGTGGGCATCAGGCATCCATAAATAACGAACATGGGGACTGGCAAGGGGCCCTCGCCTCACAGCCATTGACATTCTTCACAGATCCCGACTAATGTGAACATTTGGATGGAATGGACAAACTCTCAGGAAAACACAACTCACCCAAATGGACTCAAGAAGAAAGAGAGAATCAGAAGAGCTGAAGTTGCTGAACCTATCATTTCAAATCTGCTCACAAAGAAGGGTCCTTGCTCCATTTCTGACCTTTGCCCAGGTTGACGTTGATTCTGAGCCTGTTGTGTCTTTCTTTGTTTCTGACATGTCTTTTTTTTTTTTTCTTTTTTGAGGTGGAGTCTCACTCTGTTGCCCAGGCTGGAGTGCAGTGGCACGATCTTTGCTCACTACAACCTCTGCCTCCCGGGTTCAAGCAATCCTCCTTAGCCTCAGCGTCCTCAGTAGCTGGGACTACAGGCATGCACCACTATGCCCGGCTAATTTTTTCTTTTGTATTTTTAGTAGAGACAGGGTTTCACCATCATGACCAGCCTGGTCTCGAATTTCTGACCTCAGGTGATCCACCTGCCTTGGCCTCCCTGGTGCTGGGATTATAGGCGTGAGCCACCACACCTGGCCATTGCCTTGTATTTTTAAATTGATTTTTCTTCTTTGACTTGAAAAAAGTCTTATTTCCAAATCTGATCCACATTTACAATCTAGTCCAGAGAATTTCCACTGTAATTAAACTATTTAGTGTTTAGTGATAAAGAGCCTTCAAAAAGATACATCCCCCAAAGCCTGCCATAAAAAACAAATACTATCTGATTCCATTTATATGAGGCTCCTACAGCAGTGAAATTCAATGAATAGAAAATCAAAAAGTATGAGCTAAACTCCAAGCAGGCCCACCAAGTATTTGCTTGGCTTTGAGCCAGTGCCAGTCATGTCTTCTCAACCAAATGGAGTTTTTTGTCCTTGCCCACCAGAGGCCCAGATGGACTCTCAGCTGGGAACAGGTGCGTAGGAGGGGGACTCGCCTTGAACCTCCCATTGAGAGCCTGCCTGCTGGGTCTGCGCTCCCCTCCCCGTGGCAGGCTTCTCTTTTCACTGGTTGCTCATATTGTAGGACAAAGAAAATAAGGAATTTGTGGCTGGGTCCAGTGGTTCACGACTGTAATCCCAGCACTTTGGGAGGCTAAAGTGAGAGGATCGATTGAGCCCAGGTGTTGGAGACCAGCCTGGGTAATATAGTGAGACCCCATCTCTACTAACAAAATTTTAAAATTAGCTGGGCGTGGTGGTGCACACCTGTAGTCACAGCTACTCAGGAGGCTGAGGTGGGAGGATTGCTGGAGGCCTGGATGTGGAGGCTGCAGTGAGCCATGATCCTCCAGCCTGGGCCATACAGCAAGACCCTGTCTCGAAAAGAAAAGAAAAAGAAAAAAAGAAAAGAAAAGAAAGAAATTCAAATTCACCTCATGGTCCTGATCTTCAGTGTAAGCGGAGGGAGAGAGACATCATGGGCCATGTTAATTGAAAACTGCATGCCTAAATTTCTTTATTAAACGCATGTTTCCTAGCACTGTCAAAAAAAAAAAAAAAAAAAAAAAAAGACGAATCCGGAGCAAGGCTGCGGCTTCGGAAACGGCTGGGCAAACGGCCCGTGGGACCGGGAGACCCAGAACAACTGCCAGCAGGAAGGAGCTGAACGCCTCTGCGAAGCCCCTGCCTCGGGCCCTGTGCAACGCTTTTTCCGGTGAGCGGCGGCGGCGGCAGCTGGGTCCTCTTGCTCTGTGGGTCGCTTTGCTTTGTCCCAGTGCCTGCCGCACGTAGGCCTTTGTGGATTCTGGTTCTCACTGCTGACAGGTGGGCGCCTTCTATCTGCCTTAGCCCGGGGACCCCCCCGGGAACGCGGGAAGGCCCGGGGCTTGGCCTCCTGTTCGGCTCCCGGGCGCCCTCTTCTGGCGCCGCCGCACAGTTCGTGCGTTAGGAAGTTCTCCTGGGGCTCGCATCTGCCGCCATGCGATCCTGCGCTGGCCTGGGCCATGTCCTGAAAGGGTGGATCCTGGTCAGGACCGCTGAGGCCCTTTGTAGTCCCCTCCCTGCTTTGTCACACCCTAGCGCTTTCTGATGTCATAGGTTCTGGTTTTCTCCAGTATATCAAGGAGGGGGTTTCATTCATTCTTCTTGTATTTGGACTTCTTTTAGGAGAAGTGGGGGAATTCGGGTTTTCACTGCCTTCCTACTCCTGCCTGAACCCAGAAATCTTATTAGCCGTTTTTCTTAAAAGCTTTTTTAAAAATAGTGGTAAAATACCCATAACATACAACTTACCATCTTAACCATTTTTAAGTATACAGTTCGGTGGCATTAGTGCATTCACATTGTCTTCAGTATCATTTTTGTGTTAAGATCATTAATTCAATGTGTGATCCAGCCAAGTGTTTATTTTTTTAATTTTAACTCTTACAGACAGTGGAAGTCAGACAAAAGCTTGATTTATACCATAGATATGCAATTAAAATATCAAGATTTACACATACAATGACATGATTCCCTTTAACTGTCTTTCATTGCTAGGGAAGAAATTTCTAACAGAACCTTAGTGCAAACCCATTTAAACAGCACTATTTCCTGTCATTCAGGGACCCAGGTGTTTTTCTCGCGCCCATTTCCTGTATATTTCCTTTATCTGTTATTGTGTGTATTCCATTGATCTGTCTCACATTTTGTACATGACGCAACAAGAGATATTATTTGCTTCCATTGTTCTAAAAAGCTTTTTACTGCCTTTGAACAGAAAACTTGTCCCCACTCTGACTGCAGCCCCTGTGCATCTGGGTAAGGCTGTGACCCTCCAGGTCATCAGGGTAAGCTCTAGCACATTCTCTCCCCTTTCAAGTTCCATCCTTGTTCTGCAAGGCTGGGTTTCTTAGAGTCTTGGATCTGATTATTTGAGCTTTGTATTTACAAGTGACATTTCTGGTGATATTGTACTTACAAACTTGATATATCCAATGATAGCATGGGAGGCAAGAGGACCAACCTGGATTCACTGATACAAATAACCACTTTGTTCTGAAGCTGAGCAGCCGTGGGCAGTGGCGTGGCACAGACTTCAGACATTGGTCACATTCCCTGCCCAGTCATAAGCTCACCTGAGGTTGGTCATCGACGTAATCATTTAAACAAATAAAAGTCAAGTTGAATATGTTCTCAACCCAAACTCCTCTATCAAAGATAGCTATGGTTTTCTAAAGCATAACCTGTTTGCTACACAAGCATTTTCTTTTTTTTTTTTTCTTTCTTTTTTTTTTTTTTTTTTGAGACAGAGCCTCACTCTGTCCCCCTGGCTGGAGTGCAGTGGTGTGATCTCGGCTTACTGCAACCACCACCTCCTGGGTTCAAGCAATGTTCATGCCTCAGTCTCCCAAGTAGCTGGACTACAGGCAAGCACCACCATGCCTGGCTAATTTTTGTATTTTTAGTAGAGACGGGGTTTCACCACCTTGGCCAGGCTCATCTCGAACTCCTGACCTCAAGTGATCCGCTCACCTCAGCCTCCCAAAGTGCTGGGATTACAGGTGTGAGCCACCTCGCCCAGCCTATACAAACATTTTCTACATTGTGATACTATCTCTTGCCACGGAGGCATATAGGATATAATGTGGTCCTCGATGTCTGAGCTGCAGCATCCAGCCTGCACAGACCTAACCTGTTAAATGGAGAAATAGAGAAAGGGCAAGAGGACAATACGTCATTGTATGACTATTAGAAATAGTACACTAAGGATGATGCCAAAAAATATTCCAAGACAGATAGAGAACAAGAACCGGCTCTCCCTCATCAATTTCCCTTCTTCCCTTCAAATCCTTTGTAATTATTACTTATTCTGCTGGGGGAATAAGTAGGGGCCAGCAGTCTTCCTCCACAAGTTGAGTCCGCCAGGCCTTTCAGGTTGCGACCTGCTCCCCAGAGCTTACCATAGTCTCTCCATTTGGTCTGGATCTCAAGTGTAGAGCCGCCCAACAAGCCACCCCCAAATTTAGTGGCATAAAATAACAATTGATGAGTTCTTATGAGTTTATGTATTGACTGACCTGTAAGGCTTGGTTCTTCTGCTCCATCTCGTGTTGGTTGGGGTCACTCATGTGACTTCATCCAGCAGGGAGCTTAGCCAAGGCTTGAACATCCAAGATGGCCTCCATCCCATGTCTGGCAGTCGGTGCTGGCTGTTAGCTGGCTTGTATTACTCTCCTCCACATGGCGTCTCATCCTGCAGGGCCTCTCTCTCCATGCGGCCTCTCAGGCAGGATAGCCCAGACTTCTGTCTACAGTGCTGGCTTCCAAGAGGGCAACGGCAGAAACTGCAAAGCCTGTTATGGCCTAGGCCTGGAAGTCACCTAATGTTCCGTCTGCCACATCCTAGTAGTCCAAACAAGTCACAAGGCCAGCTCTGATTCCAGAGAAGGGGAAAAAGCCTCTGCCTCTTGTTGGGCAGAGTGCCAAGTAATGCTGTAGAAGGACATGCAGAGTGGGAGCCATGGGAGCAGCCACCTTTGGAAACAATCTACCTCATGAAGTGAAAGGTGTTCCGTCCATTCCCACGTTTAAGAGAAAACCCTATGCTGGGCACTGTGGCTCACGCCTGTAATCACAGCACTTTGGGAAGCCGAGGTGGGTGGATCACCTGAGGTCAAGTGTTCGAGACCAGTCTGGCCAACATGGTGAAACCCCGTTTCTACTAAAAATACAAAAATTAGCCAGGTGTGGTGGTGGGCGCCTGTAATCCCAGCTACTCTGGAGGATGAGGCAGGAGAATTGCTTCAACCCAGGAGGTAGAGGTTGCAGTGAGCTGAGATGGTGCCATTGCACTCCAGCCTGGGTGACAAAAGCGAGACCCTGTCCCCCCACAAAAAGAAAAAAAAAGAGAGAAAACCCAAGGAACAGGAAGAAGTTGGCACATCCTTGGCACTGGGATCTCTGATGGGGAAAGTGGGGGTCTATGATGGTGGCACTACCATTTTCCAAGTATTGGTGTCCACAGTGTCACTACTTGATAAACCTTGGTGTTGATGCATTCTAGCCACTGCATTCACACCAAGGTACAGCTTGGCTGTACACCATGACCTTGTCCTGCTAGGCCACTTGTTTCTAGCTATCTTGGGTCTGGAAATCTCCATTTTGTGAGTCACTAAAACTATTAATGGACAAAGAGATTTTAAAGCTCACAGTACAATCTTTCAGAAGGTAAGAAGTCATCATGCTGAGAGCACTTGTGTTAGCTCTTGCATAAAAAATAAACATTTAAAATTCATCCTAAGAAGTTATGAATTACCAAAATATATTGTGTTTTTGTTGTTGTTTGAGACAGAGTCTCACTCTGTTGCCCAGGCTGGAGTGCAGTGGCGCGATCTCCAATCACTGCAGCCTCTGCCTCCTGGTCTCAGGCGACCCACGTCAGCCTCCCAAGTAGCTGGGACTACAGATGTATGCCACCATACATGGCTAATTTTTTGTGTATTTTTTTGTAGAGATGGGGGTTTCGCCATGTTGGCCAGGCCGGTCTCGAACTCCTGGGCTCAAATGATACTCCTGCCTTGGCCTCCCAAAGTGCTGGGGTTATAGTTGTGAACCACCATGCCTGGCCAATATTGTAGTTAGTGCATTTACTTAGTGACATTTAGTGCATTTACTAATGCACGTTGTGCCACCATCACCACTATGTACTTTCAGAATATTTCATCACCCCATACAGAAACCCCGTATCCATTACATGGCCACTCCCCATGCCCTAATCCCTCAGCCCCTGACAACCCCTAATCTGCTGTCTGTATCTATGAATTCTTCTATTCTGGATATTTCACATAAAGTGAATCATCTGATATGTGACTTTTTGTGTGTGGCTTCTTTCACTGAGCATAATGTTTTTGAGATCGATCTCAGTTTTAGCATGTATCAGGACTTCATTCCTTTTTACTGAAACACATTGAAATTAGTGACATTTTTGTACATTTACAGGATACTTTTTTTTTTTTTTTTTTTCCGAGACAGGATCTTGTTCTGTGACCCAGGCTACAGTAGTAGCACGATCACAACTCACTGCAGTCTCGACCTCCTGGGCTCAAGTGATCCTCCTGCCTCAGCCTTTCGAGGTACCTGGGACTACAGTAGCCACACACCACCATGCCCAGCTAATTTTTGTATTTTTTTCTGCAGAGACAGGGTCTCGTTATATAGCCCAGGCTGGTCTCCAACTCCTAGCTTCAAGCGACTCTCCTGCCTTGGCCTCCCAAAGCACTGGGATTACAGGTGTGAACCACTGCTCCCAGCCTGCAGGGTAGATTTTATAATCCAATTGAGTCACTTTTCATAACTACAAGCCTCATTCTTCTCGGCATCGGCCTTTAACCCACCATACAGTGGGTTACCCAAACCAGGCAAAGGGGCAAACCTGGATGGTCCCAAGCAGCCGGCTACCAAACACGGTGGTCCGAAGCCCATTGTCAGTGTTGTTATTAATTTGAGGACTGATCTTGGAGAAGGCGGTACCAAAGAGAGTTGCCCGGGGAGATGGGTCAGTTGCTTAAGAGAGGAGCACAGCTGCCCTAGAACAAGAAAGGCCCATGGCCTCGGCAGTGTAACCAGAGTCCCAATATTTGATAACAACACACAGGAGAAAGTAACGTGAGAAGCAGTGGGAATTTTAGCTCTTCCACAAGGGAAGAGCCTTTGCTGTCTGTTCTGTTTGATTGCTTATTCTCTTACAATTGGCTGCAGTTATGAAATAACCATGCCAAGGGGCAGCATGAAAGCACCTCTGTTAACAGATTTGCAGTGCTGTGAGCTCCTAGTAGGGTGAGAAAAAAAACCTCTGGCTCTAGATAGGATACTTGAGGTTGAAAATATATTGATTACTTAAAGACTCTTTTCTCCCTTGCGCCCAGGCCTCTGCACTCCATTATACAGAAACTTTTAAAAACATTCATGGATGTAATACACCTCTATGTATGTCTATGTAAACATACACTTACATGCAGTCACATTAAAAGATGTTCAGGGCCAGGCGTAGTGGCTCATGCCTATAATCCCAGCACTTTGGGAGGCTGAGGCGGGCAGATCACCTGAGGTCAGAAGTTCAAGGCCAGCCTGGTCAACATGGTGAAACCCTGTCTCTACTAAAAATACAGAAATTAGCCAGGCATGGTGGTGCATGCCTGTAATCCCAGCTACTCGGGAGGCTGAAGCAGAAGAATTGCTTGAACCTGGGAGATGGAGGTTGCAGGGAGCCGAGATCGCACCGCTGCACTCCAGCCTGGGCAACAGAGTGAGACTCCATCACACACACACACACACACACACACACACACACACACACACACACACAGAGAGAGAGAGAGACAGACACACACACACACACACACAGAGATGTTCAGGTAGTGGTATTATTTATTGCTTTAAGAGTTTACGTTTTATAGCAAAAATTTAAAAATCAGGCATAGGTTGGGCGCAGTGGCTCATGCCTGTAATCCCAGCACTTTGGGAGGCCAAGGTGGAAGGATTGCTTGGAGGCCAGGTGTTCAAGACTAGCCCGGGCAACACAGCAAGGCCCCATCTCTACAAAAAGTAAAAATACAAAAATTAGCCAGGCGTAGTGGCACCTGCATGTGATCCCAGCTGCTTGGGAGGCTGAGATGGGAGGATCACTTGAGCTCAGGAGTTTGAGGCCACAGTGAGCTAGGATTGCACAAGTACACTCCAGCCTGGGTGACAGAGTGAGACTCCGTCTCTAAAAAAATAAATAAGTAAGTAAAAATCCAGGCATAGCACAAAATAATGTTTAGACTACAGTGATTTTCTGATTTATGAGTGTTGTGTGGCACCATTGTGTTTATGCATAGACTAGAATACACATATGTCAGAAATAACTGTGTGCATTTGCATTTTGTCTTCATGAATTTTAATTCCTTTGGAGATTATCCAGGTAAATATACTTGCTAATTACCTCAATTTATTGTCCACTGCAGGTCTCAAAGTCAGTAGATGAGGGAGTCTTAGAAATTGTAGTAGAATGGCCGGGCGTGGTGGCTCACACCTGTAATCCCAGCACTTTGGGACCCCGAGGTGGACGGATCATGAGGTCAGGAGTTTGAGACCAGCCTGGCCAACATGGTGAAACCCCGTCTCTACTAAAAATACAAAAATTATCTGGGCGTGGTGGCGAATGCCTGTAATCTCACCTACTCAGCAGGCTGAGGCAGGAGAATCGCTTGAACCTGGGAGGCGGAGGTTGCAGTGGAGCAAGATTGTGCCACTACACTGCAGCCTGGCAACAAAGCGAGAATCTGTCTTTAAAAAAAAAAAAAGAAAAGAAAACAAAACAAAAAGAAAGAAATTATAGTAGGGTGACATTGAAGCACAATATGATCACACTTGATGAATAAAATTTGACAAATATGACACTAAAATTTATTCTGTTTACAAGGTGGAGTAACTTTGTAGGGCTACAAAATTACTGCTATTGTTGGAAGTTTAAAAGGTTGATTTAAAAAATACAGATATTCATTATTATAACTCAGTTTAGCTCAGCTCATGTTTACATTTACAAAACCTTAGATATTTAGTGTAAAAAATGCTGACGTACGTGATCTGCAAGGTAAGTATTACGGGTTTAGAAAGGTCAACATAATACAATTTCTCAAGAGAAAATCATAATGGATACATCTCAAATCTTGCAAAAAACTAAAGCGCAGTGTTCCTATTGTCACTTTTACATACCTCATACTGTGATAAAACTGGAGAGAAGACATTGAGCTATCTTTTAAATGAAGAATAAAACTATGTAATCTATTCAAGGATTTTTCTTATAAAGAAATATTGAGGAAATCTGGAGTTTTAGATTATTTTCTTGGCTTTATTTGTTTTTTCTCAACACATTGTAATCATGCATATTTATGGTGGCACAATTTGATGTCAATTCATATCATGTTGCACAATGATCCAATCACGGTAGTGTATCTATCACCTCATGCAAGTATCATTTCTTTACAGTGCGAACCTGCAAATACCTCTCTTCTAGCTATTTTATTTTTTATTTTATTTCTTTGAGATGGAGACTTGCTCTGTTGCCCCCAGGCTGGAGTGCAGTGGTGCGATCTTGGCTCACCGCAACCTCCGTCTCCCAGGTTCAAGTGATTCTCCTGCCTCAGCCTCCCGAGTAGCTGGGACTACAGGCATGCGCCACCACACCCGGCTAATTTTGTATTTTTAGTAGAGACGGGGTTTCACCATGTTTGCCAGGCTGGTCTTGAACTCCTGACCTCAGGTGATCTGCCCACCTCAGCCTCCCAAAGTGCTAGGATGACAAGCCTCTTCTAGCTATTTTAACGGTAATGTGCAATATCTTACTGTTAACCATCATCATCATCCCATTGTGCACAGAACACCAGAACTTATTCCTCCCATCTAATTGTTATTTTGTACTATTGACAAACCTCTCCCCATGCTCCCTTCCCCAGTCTGTTCTACTCTGTGCTTCTACAATATCAGCTTTTTTTGTTTTGTATACAGACAGGGTCTCACTCTGTCACTCAGGCTGGAGGGCAGTGGCATGATCCTAGCTCACTGCAGCCTTGAACTCCTGAGCTCAAATGATTCTCCCACCTCAGCCTCCTGAGTAGCTGGGACTACAGGTTCACACCACCATGCCCGGCTAATTAAAAAAAAAAAAATTTGTAGAGACAGGGTCTCGATAGGTTACCCAGGCTGGTTTCAAACTCCAGGCCTCAAGGGATCTTCCTGCCTTGGCCTCCTAAAGCACTGGGATTACACTTGTGAGACACTGCACCTACCCTCACCTCTTTTAAAAAAAATTCCACATGTGAGATCACACAGTATTCGTCTTTCTGTGTCTGGCTTATTTCACTTAACATGATGTCTTCCAGGTTTATTCGTGTTGTCGCAAATGACAGGATTTCATTCTTTTTATGGTTGAATGGGATTCCGTTGTGTATAGATACTACATTTTCTTTATCCATTCATCCATTAATGGACACTTGGGTTAATTCCATACTTGGCTACTGTGAATAATGCTGCAATAAGCATGAGGGGGCAAATCTCCTTGACACACCATTTCATTTCCTGTGGATATATACCCAGCAATGCGATTGCTAGATCAGATGGTAGTTAGCTCTGTTTTTGATTTGTTTTTTCTTTTCTTTTTTTTTTTTTTTTTTGAGACAGGGTCTCACTGTATCACCCAGGCTGGAGTGCGGTGGCACTGTCACGGCTCATGCAGCCTCAACCTTCTGGGCTCAAGCAATCTCCCACCTCAGCCTCCGGAGTAGTTGGGACTATATGTGTGCACCACCAAGCCTGGCTAAATTTTATTATGATTATTATTATTATTTTTTTGAGACGGAGTTTCACTCTTGTTGCCCAGGCTGGAGTGAAATGGCATGATCTCAGCCCACCGCAACCTCCGCCTCCCGGGTTCTAGCGATTATCCTGCCTCAGCCTCCCTAGTAATTGGGATTACAGGCATGTGCCACCACACTCGGCTAATTTTGTATTTTTGGTAGAGACGGGGTTTCTCCATGTTGATCAGGCTGGTCTCGAACTCCCAACTTAAGGTGATTCGCCCACCTTGGCCTCCCGAAGTGCTGAGATTACAGGCATGAGCCACCGCGCCCGGCCTTAATTTTTTTTTTAATGTTTTGTAGAGATCAAGTCTTGTTATGTTGCCCAGGCTACTCTCAAACTCCTGGGCTCGAGTGATCCTCCTGCCTGGCCTCCCAGAGTGCTGGGATCACAGGTGTGAGCCACCGTACCTGGCCGATTATAAATTTCTTGAGCCTCCTATTGTTTTCCACCCACGCCAACTGTTCCCTTTTCTCCACATCCTCATCAACACTTGTTTTCTTTTGTCTTTTGAAAAATAGCTGTTCTAATTAGAGTAAAATGGTTATCTCACGGTGGTTTTAATGTGCATTTTCCTGATGATTAGTGATGTTGAACATTTTTTCATATATCTGTTGCCCATTTCTGTGCCTTCTTTTAAGAAATGTCTACTAAGGTCTTTTGCTTTTTTTTTTTTTTTTTTTTTGAGACAAAGTCTCATTCTTGTCGCCCAGGCTGGAGTGCAGTGATGCGATCTTGGTTCACTACAACCTTGGCCTCCTGGGTTCAAGCAATTCTCTTGCCTCAGCCTCCAGAGCAGCTGGGATTACAGGTGTTTGCCACCACGCCCGGCTGATGTTTGCATTTTTAGTAGAGATGGGGTTTCGCCATGTTGGTCAGGCTGGTCTTGAACTCCTGACTTCAGATGATCCTCCTGACTCGGCCTCCCAAAGTGCTGGGATTACAGGTGTGAACCACCTCGCCAGGCCCCATTTTGTTCTGTTTTGTTTTTGAGACAGGATCTCATTCCATCACCCAAGCCGGAGCACAGGGGTACAAACATGGCTTACTGCAGCCTCAAACTCTTGGGCTCGACTGATCCTCCCACTTCAGCCTCCCAAGTAGCTGGGACTTTACATGCCGTAGTTACAGTGTTATAGTGTTTTGTGTTTTTCTGTGTACTTACTATTACCACTGAATTTTATACCTTCAAGTGATTTCTTATTGCTCATTAACATCCTTTTCTTTTAGATTGAACTGCTCCCATTAGCATTTCTTGTAGGACAGGTTTGGGACTCATGAAATCCATCAGCTTTTGTTTGTCTGGGAAAGTCTTTATTTCTCTTTTGTGTTTGAATAATATTTTTGCCAGTTATACTATTCTAGGGTAAGCTTTTTTTCCTTCAGCACTTTAAATATGTCATGCCACTCTCTCCTGGCCTGTCAGATTTCCACTGGGAAGTCAGCTGCCTCCATTGCATGTTATTTGTTTCTTTTCTCTTGCTGCTTTTGGGATCCTTTCTCTATCCTTGACCTTTGGGATCTAAGATACACTGCAGCTGTATCTGCTTTAGGGGGCACCCCAAGCTCAGTAACCCTGTGGTTCTTGCAGGTGGCAAAGTCGGCCAGGCCAGTGTCCTCCCCTCCAGGGTGACGAGTTCCCCCTAGTCCTGGGTGGATCCAGAGATACCATTTGAGAGCCAGTGCCTGGAGTTGAGAGCCTTAGGAATCTAGTTGGTGCTCTATTCTACTGCAGCTGAACTGGCACCCAAGCTGTGAGACACAGGCCTTCCCACTCTTCCCTCCCTTTTCCACAGGCAGAGAACCCTCACCCCACAGCCACCACCGCCCCAGGCCCACGGGGAGTACTGCCAGGCTCGTGTTCACTTGAGGACCAAGGGCCCTCAGTCAGCTTGTGGTGGTGCTGCCAGGCCTGAGCCTCCCCCTTCAGGGCAGTGGGATCCCCTCTGGCCGTAGGGCAGGTCCAGAAATGCTGCCCAGGAGCCCAGGCCTGAAACTGGGGATCCCAGGAGCCCACTCGGTGCCCTACTCTGCCGTGGTTGAGCTGGTACCCAAGCTGCGAGACAAAGTCCCCTTTACTCTTCCCTCTCCTTTCCTCAAACAGAAGGGGTCTCTGCCTGTGGCCACCGCAGCTGGGAGTGTGCTGGGCCCGCACAGCTCTGAGTGTCAGCCGAGGCCTGCAGCAAGCACGGCCTGGGTATTGCTGCTGGTTCCTCAGCGTCCAAGAGCCCTTCAGTCAGCAGGTGATGAGTCCCGCTAGGACTGGGTCCTTCTCTTCAAGGAACAGGGTTCCCTTCTGGCCCAGGGTGTATCTAGAAACGTCGTCTAGGAGCTGGGGCCTGGAATGGAGGTCTCACAACTCTGCCCTGTCTTACTGTGGCTGAGCTGGTATCCAAGACACAAGACAACGTCTTCCCCACTTTTCCCTCTCCTCTCCTCAAGCAGGAGGAAGGAGGGGCTCCTGGAGCTTTGAGCGGCACTGCCTGGGCTTGGGGGAGGGAGGTGTAAACATGGCCTGAGCCACTCCGGCTGCTAGCTCACTAAGTCACTTGTGCCCCAAGTCCACTGGCACCGAGCCCAGTCCAGCATCAGGACTTGCCCAGGAATTGCTGTCCTTGTGGCCTAGATTGCCTTTCAAGTTTATTTCGGGCCTCTGAATACTTTAGGCCGCAGTGGTGAGATTTTGCTGGAACTCAGACTCCGTCCGCTGAAGATGGACGATTCCTCTCTGGCTAGGGCTGGTCTAAATCCTCCCTCCGTGGGTGACCGCTGACTTCTGCCCCTTGTTGCTTTCTGCTGGGACAAGGCAGCAGCGCTGAGTTCCGACGCAAAACCCCACAGTCACTGTGCCCTCCCTTCCTCAAGTGTACAGCTTCTCTCTCTGCACCATGAGGCTGCTGCGGGGCAGGGGCTGGGGGCGGGGGCGGGTGGGGGGGGGGGGGGGGGCTGATTCAAGACTGTCCTTCCTACCCTTGTCAGGGCCTCTTTCGGTGATGTGAAGTTCAGCCAGGTCCTGTGATGGCTCACCTGATTTTTGGATCTTAAGAAAGTGCTTTTTGGCCGGGCGCGGTGGCTCAGGCCTGTAATCCCAGCACTTTGGGAGGCCGAGACGGGCGGATCACGAGGTCAGGAGATCGAGACCATCCTGGCTAACACGGTGAAACCCCGTCTCTACTAAAAAATACAAAAAACTAGCCGGGCGCGGTGGCGGGCGCCTGCAGTCCCAGCTACTCGGGAGGCTGAGGCAGGAGAATGGCGTGAACCCGGGAGGCGGAGCTTGCAGTGAGCTGAGATCCGGCCACTGCACTCCAGCCTGGGCGACAGAGCGAGACTCCGTCTAAAAAAAAAAAAAAAAAAAAAAAAGAAAGTGCTTTTTTGTGTGGCTAGTTGTTCAATTTGGTGTTTCCGCAGTGGGGATGATCACTGGAGGCTTCTATTTGGCTGTGCTGTTCTGCCTCTCTATCTTCTATGTTGTTAAAGCCCTTTCAATATGAGTAAGTGTATTTAACACAGTAGAGATTCCTGAAGCTTCTTCATGACTGTTCAATTTGAGCCTGATAGCAATATGCATTTCCTTGTTTCTTATCCTGTGACTGAGCAAGCAGGACATTGTAACAGTGGAGGAAAAAATCCCCAGTTTTCCATGTTCTGTCATTCAACAATTTTTTGAGAGAAAGAGTATATTTAGGAAGCAGGACGACCATTTAGATTTTTACTAGTAGCCCGGTTTAATATGATTGGTTTTATATGGTTATTTATAAATGTTTTAATTTAACTTGTTAAAGTGTAATATCCCGAAATTCTATGATTTATTTTTCTCTTTTCCCATTTCAATATTTATTTGTTTATTTTGAGAAAGAGTCTCGCTCTGTCGCCCAGGCTGGAGTTCAGTGGCACCATCGCGGCTCACTGCAACCTTCGCCTCCCAGGTTCAAGCGATTCTCTTGCCTCAGCCTCCTGAGTAGCTGGGTCTACAGATGCACCCCACCACGCCCAGCTAATTTTTGTATCTTTGATAGAGACCCAGTTTTGCCACGTTGGCCAGGCTAGCCTCGAACTCCCAACCTCAGATGATCCACCTGCCTCGGCCTCCCAAAGTGCTGGGGTTACAGGCGTAAGGTACCATGCCCTGCCCCATTTCAGTATTTAAAAACTACTTTTGTGCACAGAAAAGAAATAACATGATTTGTTCCACACAACTTCAACTTTGTAATTTAATTAAAATTTCTAAACAGGTTACCATGTATATAGGAGGGAAAACCCACATTGTATAGAGACCAAAATTTATATAATTTAGGGTTCCTCTTCAAGAATACTAAATCACTTGCAAATGTGTCCATTTATTTAGAAAAAGATAAGAAATCACAACAAATTACAAATTTTAAAAAGCTGACAAATACAACAAAAGGCAGCAAAGTACAATGTTTTTGTTCCTATTATTATACGTTGTACTGAAGCTACCTGTGTTATCTTTTTTCCCCACATTTTGGCTGCATAGTGTTCGATCGCATCTTCATCTGACAATGCTATTGTGACATAATTCTCACTAGAGAGAACAGAAAGATAAAGCAGTCTCCTTCCACTCTGCTTGACTGAATGTTTTCTGATTGCTATCGCAGTCTCCGTTTGTTTCCTTATCAGTAAAGCTGCACCAGAAACTTCCTCTGTCATTTCCGCTCAGAGGCGCTCCCTGCCCCAGGACTAGCTCTTTGGGTGTGGCCTGTGGTGTGGCCTGTGGTGTGGCCCATCAGTCCGCCCAGGGGTCACTCGCCCTCTGTGTGGCCCTCTGTGTGTCCAGTTGCTGAGTTGCTGTTCCTGCAGCAGCTGTCCTACCCTGGCCAGGCCCTTACTGTCCCTGGTTCTCTCCATCCCAGGACCATCCTAATAACCATTTTATCTTTTTTCTTTTCTTTCTTTCTTTTTTTTTTTTTTTTTGAAACAGAGCCTCTCTCTGTCACCCAGGCTGGAGTGCAGTGGCGTGATCTCAGCTCACTGCAACCTCCACTTCCCAGGTTCAAGCGATTGTCTTGCCTCAGCCTCCTCAGCCTCCCAAGTAGCTGGGATTACAGGTGCCCACCACCATGCCCAGCTAATTTTTGTATTTTTAGTAGAGAAGCAGTTTCACCATGTTGGCCGGGCTCGTCTAGAACTCCCGACCTTAAGTGATCCATCCACCATGGCCTCCCAAAGTGCTGGGATAACAGGCGTGAGCCACCGCGCCCGGCCCATCCTAACGACCTTGAAGCCTGATTGTAGCCTCCCCTCTCCCACCTGTCCTCATCCGTGCAGGGAGTGGAGCAGTGCCTCACGGGGTTCCTCTTCCTGGAAGTCAAAGAAAAGTCAAGCTTTGAACGAGGTCCGCCAGCGCCTGTGCTACCACTGACCAGGGTGTGACGGTGGCCCAGGCCTCTAGTGCCCAGCTGGGGTAGCTGCCCGGTCCCCAACTGTGTGGAGAATTTCTCACTGTGGAGAAACTCTAACTTTGAGAGTTTCTCTTAAAAGGCCAGTACTTTTATAGTACCCGAAGTATGGCCTTACATTTTAAAATGTTTTTCTCTGGTGAGTCTTTGAAGTCAATCAATCAGAATAGTTGTTCCATCAGGTGAGAGAGCCTCAGCATCTTCATTCGTTCATTTCCTTTGCAAATGGGCAAAAGTATCCTTCGGGGGAAACTCCTCCCCTTTACTCTTGTTCTAGGTGTACAGAAAAAAAGCCACCATCACCCAGGAGCACCGTCTTTTTTGTTTTAATTAGAAAAAAAATTTAAGGACAAGGTCTTGCTGTGTCACCCAGGCTGGAGTGTAGTGGCATGATTGTAGCTGACTCCAACCTCGGACTCCTGGGCTCAAGTGATCCTCCCACTTCAGCCTCCCAAAAGGTTGGAGTTTACAGACATGAGCCACCACGCCCAGCCACCCAGCAGAAGAATCTTATCAAACCCTCCAGCATGCTGGAGAGTGTCAAGGAGGCCTACCCTGAGGACATGAGTCCTTCCCCTGTGACTGTGCCTGGACTGAGGGTCTTTGATGGCTACAGAGTTTCAGGGTGTCTCTACAGAGTTGGTCAGCTCAGGAACCCCCAGGTAAGTACTGGCAGGCAGAGGGGCTGCTCCCTACTGTGCACAGCACTACATAAACTGTGGATGGTGGGCTGAGGTTCCAAGATGGCCGAATAGGAACAGCTCCAGTCTACAGCTCCCAGCGTGAGTGACGCAGAAGATGGGTGATTTCTGCATTTCCAACTGAGCTACTGGGTTCATCTCACTGGGGCTTGTTGGACAGTAGGTGCAGGAGAGTGGGTGCAGCCCACTGAGTGTGAGCTGAAGCAGGGTGAGGCATCACCTCACCCGGGAAGTGCAAGGGGTCAGGGAATTCCCTTTCCTAGCCAAGAGAAGCTGTGACACATGGCACCTGGAAAATCGGGTCACTCCCACCCTAATACTGCACTTTTCCAACAGTATTAGCAAACGGCACACTAGGAAATTATATCCCATGCCTGGCTCAGAGGGTCCCATGCCCACGGAGCCTCCCTCATTGCTAGCACAGCAGTCTGAGATCAAACTGCAAGGCAGCAGTGAAGCTGGGAGAGGGGCGCCCACCATTACTGAGGCTTGAGTAGGTAAACAAAGCGGCCTGGAATCTCGAACTGGGTGGAGCCCACCACAGCTCAAGGAGGCCTGCCTGCCTTTGTAGACTCCACCTCTGGGGGCAGGACATAGCCAAACAAAAGACAGCAGAAACCTCTGCAGACTTAAATGTCCCTGTCTGACAGCTTTGAAGAGAGTAGTGGTTCTCCCAGCACAGAGTTTGAGATATGAGAATGGACAGACTGCCTCCTCAAGTGGGTCCCTGACCCCCGAGTAGCCTAACTGGGAGGTACCCCCAAGTAGGGGCAGATGGACACAACACACCTCACATGGCCAGATACCCCTCTGAGACAAAGCTTCCAGAGGAATGATCAGGCAGCAACATTTGCTGTTCAGTAATATTCGCTGTTCTGCAGTCTCCACTGCTGATACCCAGGCAAACAGGGTCTGGAGTGGACCTCCCAGCAAACTCCAACAGACCTGCAGCGGAGAGTCCTGACTGTTAGAAGGAAAACTAACAAACAGAAAGGACATCCACACCAAAACCCCATCTGTACATCACCATCATCAAAGACCAAAGGTAGATAAAACCACAAAGATGGGGAACAAACAGACCAGAAAAGCTGAAAATTCTGAAAGTCAGAGCACCTCTCCCCCTCCAAAGGAATGCAGCTCCTCACCAGCAACGGAACAAAGCTGGATGGAGAATGACTTTGACGAGTTGAGACAAGAAGGCTTCAGACAATCAAACTTCTCTGAGCTAAAGGAGGAAGTTCAAGCCCATCGCAAAAAAGCTAAAAACCTTGGAAAAAGATTAGACGAATGGCTAACTAGAATAACCAGTGTAGATCGAACTGCACTTAAATGACCTTAAATGACCTGATGAAACTGAAAACCATGGCACGAAAACTACGTGATGAATGCACAAGCTTCAGTAGCTGATTCAATCAACTGGAAGAAAGGGTATCAGTGATTGAAGATCAAATGCATGAAATAAAGCGAGAAGAGAAGTTTGGAGAAAAAAGAGTAAAAAGAACAAACAAAGCCTCCAAGAAATATGGGACTATGTGAAAAGACCAAATCTACGTCTGATTGGTATACCTGAAAGTGACGGGGAGAATGGAACCAAGTTGGAAAACACTCTGCAGGATATTATCCAGGAGACCTTCCCCAACCTAGCAAGGCAGGCCAACATTCAAATTCAGGAAATACAGAGAATGCTGCAAAGACACTCCTCGAGAAGAGCAACTCCAAGACACATAATTGTCAGATTCACCAAAGTTGAAATGAAGGAAAAAATGTTAAGGGCAGCCAGAGAGAAAGAGTTCACAGCCGAATTCTACCAGAGGTACAAGGAGGAGCTGGTACCATTCCTTCTGAAACTATTCCAATCAATAGAAAAAGAGGGAATCCTCCCTAACTGATTTTATGAGACCAGCATCATCCTGATACCAAAGCCTGGCAGAGACACAACAAAAAAATAGAATTTTAGACCAATATCCCTGATGAACATCGATGCAAAAATCCTCAATAAAATACTGGCAAACCAAATCCAGCAGCACATCAGAAAGCTCATCCACCATGACCAAGTGGGCTTCATCCCTGGGATGCAAGGCTGGTTCAACATTCGCAAATCAATAAACATAATCCAGCATATAAACGGAACCAAAGACAAGAACCACATGATTATCTCAAGAGATGCAGAAAAGTCCTTCGACAAAATTCAACAGCCCTTCATGCTAAAAACTCTCAATAAATTCAGTGTTGATGGAACGTATCTCAAAATAATAAGAGCTATTTATGTCAAACCCACAGCCAATATCATACTGAATGGGCAAAGACTGGAAGCATTCCCTTTGAAAACTGGCACAAGACAGGGATGCCCTCTCTCACCACTCCTATTCAACATAGTGTTGGAAGTTCTGGCCAGGGCAATTAGGCAGGAGAAAGAAATAAAGGGTATTCAATTAGGAAAAGAGGAAGTCAAATTGTCCCTGTTTGCAGATGACATGATTATATATTTAGAAAACCCCATCATCTCAGCCCAAAGTCTCCTTAAGCTGATAAGCAACTTCAGCAAAGTCTCAGGATACAAAATCAATGTGCAAAAATCACAAGCATTCTTATACACCAATAACAGACAAACAGAGAGCCAAATCATAAATGAACTCCCATTCACAACTGCTCCAAAGAGAATAAAATATCTGGGACTCCAACTTACAAGGGATATGAAGGACCTCTTTAAGGAGAACTAGAAAACACTGCTCAATGAAATAAAAGAGGACATAAACAAATGGAAGAACATTCCACGCTTATGGATAGGAAGAATCAATATCGTGAAAATGGCCATACTGCCCAAGGTAATTTATAGATTCAATGCCATCCCCATCAAGCTACCAATGAGTTTCTTCACAGAATTGGAAAAAACTACTTTAAAGTTCATATGGAACCAAAAAAGAGCCCGCATTGCCAAGACAATCCTAAGCCAAAAGAACAAAGCTGGAGGCATCACACTACCTGACTTCAAACTATACTACAAGGCTACGGTAACCAAAACAGCATGGTACTGGTACCAAAACAGAGATATAGACCAATGGAACAGAACAGAGCCCTCAGAAATAATACCACACATCTACAGCCATCTGATCTTTGACAAACCTGACAAAAACAAGAAATGGGGAAAGGATTCCCTATTTAATAAAATGGTGCTGGGAAAACTGACTAGCCATATGTAGAAAGCTGAAACTGGATCCCTTCCTTACACCTTATACAAAAATTAATTCAAGATGGATTAAAGACTTAAATGTTAAACCTAAAACCATAAAAACCTTAGAAGAAAACCTAGGCAATACCATTTATGACATAGGCATGGGCAAGGACTTCATGTCTAAAACACCAAAAGCAATGGCAACAAAAGCCAAAATTGATAAATGGGATCTAATAAAACTAAAGAGCTTCTGCACAGCAAAAGAAACTACCATCAGAGTGAACAGGCAATCTACAGAATGGGAGAATATTTTTGCAATCTACTCATCTGACAAAGGGCTAATATCCAGAATCTACAGAGAACTCAAACAAACTTACAAGAAAAAAACAACCCCATGAAAAAGTGGGTGAAGGATATGAACAGACACTTCTCAAAAGAAGACATTTATGCAGCCAACAGACACACGAAAAACTGCTCATCATCACTGGCCATCAGAGAAATGCAAATCAAAACTACAATGAGATACCATCTCACCCCAGTTAGAATGGCGATCATTAAAAAGTCAGGAAACAACAAGTGCTAGAGAGGATGTGGAGAAATAGGAATATTTTTACACTGTTGGTGGGACTGTAAACTAATTCAACCATTGTGGAAGACAGTGTGGCAATTCCTCAAGGATCTAGAACTAGAAATACCATTTGACCCAGTCATCCCATCACTGGGTATATAGCCAAAGGATTATAAATCATACTGCTATAAAGACACATGCACACGTATGTTTATTGTGGCACTATTCACAATAGCAAAGACTTGGAACCGACCCGCATGTCCATCAATGATAGACTGGATTAAGAAAATGTGGCACAGGCCGGGTGCAGTGGCTCAAGCCTGTAATCCCAGCACTTTGGGAGGCCGAGACGGGCAGATCACGAGGTCAGGAGATCAAGACCATCCTGGCTAACACGGTGAAACCCCATCTCTACTAAAAAATACAAAAAACTAGCCGGGCGAAGTGGTGGGTGCCTGTAGTCCCAGCTACTCGGGAGGCTGAGGCAGGAGAATGGCGTGAACCCGAGAGGAGGAGCTTGCAGTGAGCTGAGATCTGGCCACTGCACTCCAGCCTGGGTGACAGAGCAAGACTCTGTCTCAAAAAAAAAAAAGAAAAAAAAAGAAAATGTGGTACATATACACCATGGAGTACTACACAGCCATAAAAAAAGGATCAGTTCATGTCCTTTGTAGGGACATGGATGAAGCTGGAAACCATCATTCTCAGCAAACTATTGCAAGGACAAAAAACCAAACACCGCATGTTCTCACTCATAGGTGGGAATTGAACAATGAGAACACCTGGATACAGGATGGGGAACATCACACACCGGGGCCTGTCGTGGGGTGAGGGGAGGGGGGAGGGATAGCATTAGGAGATATACTTAATGTAAATGATGAGTTAATGGGTGCAGCACACCAACATGGCACATGTATACATATGTAACAAACCTGCACGTTGTGCACATGTACCCTAGAACTTAAAGTATAATAATAATAAAAAAGAAAGTGTGGATGGAGGATGAGCTGCTATTCAGTGCTGAAGCTTGAACCTCACACTAGCTCCCACAGCTTCTCCTGCCATGCTGTCACTTTATTCTACGCAATCCAATGTGTGTTATTTTCCTGGGATTTCTCTGGTTATTCGGAGCAGAAGGACCAGCCTCAAGGAGTTCAAGTAGAGGTCAGTCTCATGGGGGCCAGACAGGCTGAGCTGGCCTCCACTCACTCGCTTCCCTCCCGGTACAAGACTCAGACCCCCATGACCATGACTGAGCTGTCTCGGGTGCCCTTGAGCCACCCCCAGGAGCCAAATTCTTGCCGAGAGTCCATTATCCCAGGGACAGCTGTCTTGTGATCCTGTTCCCTGGAGAACACAGGCACGGAACAAGCCCTGATCCCTTTTGGTGACAGCTCAGTAGTGTGCACAGCCAGGAAACCACAGAAGACAGGCAGAACCAGTTCTCCAGCCGTAGCTACAAGTTAACTATAAAAAGACCCCTGGGTCCACAGGGCAGGGCTACTCAGCTGGCTCTGGCCCAGGCTCTTCGGCACAATTCTGGCCACAGACGGGAAGCACAGAAAAGATAACCAGTGGTGTCACAAACAGGTTTTCCAAGATTTCAATCTGGGAGACAGGACACTTCATCCAGGCTTCCGTTTTCAAAATTAGAAGACAAATGTCCTAAGGGGTCTTGTCAGTTTTGTATGCTGGCACACAGCCATGATTTACAGAAACAGGACTTTTGGTCTCTCACCCTGGAAGACAAGAGGAACTAATCAAAACAGGCCAAAGGACCAGAAACTTCCAGTGGACATCGCACTTGGACAGATGAGAGCTCGGAAAGCAGCTCAATTGCTGTGACCAAAGTTCGGCTTCCCCCTCCGTGACAGTCCTCCTGGGAAGGAAGGTAAGAGGCTCAAGGAGACTCTGGGGTCCTGCTGGTACTTCCCAGGCCAGGGCTGTGCTCCAGTGGCAGCTATCCTGAGGCCAGGGACATTCGGGGGAACCTCTAAACAATGGCAACAGCCAAAGAGACGATGAGCGTAGGTCCAAGTGCAGCATGGCAGCCCGAAAAGAGAAAGGGAAGGTGGAGTTCTCAGGGACAGGCTTCAGAGGAAGAAGAGGGTTTAGATGAGTCTCTTCAGTAGGGCCAAAGCAAGTTCATTTCCCAAGGGCTAAAAGTCTGCCATGTTTTTATGAGTTGTTTGGGTTAAACCTGGGTCATGTTGACCTAGATACATCTCCAAGAAACACCAGATATGGGAATCTTAATAAGAAAGAATGAGCAACATGGTTGTGATCTTCCAACAGAAATACAGTGCAAGAGGCCGGGTGCGGTGGCTCACGCCTGTAATCCCAGCACTTTGGGAGGCCGAGGCGGGTGGATCATGAGGTCAGGAGTTCAAGACCAGGTTGGCCAACATGGTGAAACCCTGTCTCTACTAAAAATACAAAAATTAGCCAGGCGTGATGGTGGGTGCCTGTAATCCCAGCTACTTGGGAGGCTGAGGCAGAGAACTGCTCAAACCCAGGAGGCGGAGGTTGCAGTGAGCCAAGATCGTGCTACTGCTCTCCAACCTGGGTGACAGAGCAAGACTCCATCCCTCCCTCTTCCCCCCAAAAAAAGAAATACATTGCAAGAAAGTCCAGTTTTTTCTGATAACAATGTTCTGCTTAAGTTTGGAGAAAATATGCTTTTTCTTAAGCTTGAAATAAAGTTTATCTACTTGTGGATGGGGTCTTTGTGCCATTTCCATGTCAGACGCCAATCTATACTACTGCCAGGAGGATGGCGACATGATTGATGGGAAAAGGAAAAACTTCACACAGATGACTCCTTAGAGCAGGGAGCAAAGCACTGATGCCTGTCAGAGGCAGAAGCTTCCCTGGCAGGACTAATGACATTTATAGTCCTCATTGAGAGAAACAAGAGAAAAGGCACATGGACACTATACTATGAATGGAAAATGGCATATAACCACGGATGCAGACAGGATTTTAAAGTAATGGCTATTGTGAATAACTTTATGCCAATACATTTGAAAATACAGTTGAAATGAACAAAGTCCTAGAAAAAGAAATGACCAGTATTGACTCAAGAAAAAGCAGAGACTCTAAATAGTCATATAATTATAAATTGTTTGTTAGTAATAAAATATCTTCCCTTCAAACCAAACTCTAGGCCTAGATGACTTCATCAGCAAGATCTATCAAATATTCTAGAAGCAATAGTTCTAATTTTATACAAACTCTTTCAGAGAATTAAGAAAAAGAGGCTCCACTCTTGTTAGAAGGCAAACATAACCTTGAAACCAAAACCTGTCAAGGACATTATGAGAAAGAAAATTATAAGCCAACTTCACTTGTAGGCAGAGATTCAGAAATCCCAAACAAAATACTAGCAATATATAAAAATGATAATACATGGTGACTGGACTGGGCACGATGGCTCACGCCTATAGTCCCAGCTTTTTGGGAGGCTGAGGCGGGTGGATCACCTGAGGTCAGGAGTTCAAGACCAGCCTGGCCAACATGGGGAAACCCAGTCTCCACTGAAAATACAAAAAATTAGCTGGGCCTGGTGGCGTGTGCCTATAATCCCAGCTACTCGGGAGACTCAGGCAGAAGAATCGTTTGAACCCGGGAGGCAGAGGTTGCAGTGAGCCGAGATTGTGCCACTGCACTCCAGCCTGGGTGACAGAGCGAGACGCTGTCTCGAAAAAAACAAAAGCAAAGAAAAAAGCAAAGATAATACATGGTGACCAAGTTGTGTTTATCTCAGGAGTGCAAAGTTAGTTTAATAATGTAATATCATTTATTGTAATTAACCATAATAATGTTAAAGAAGAAAAATTACATGATCAGCAGGGCATGGTGGCTCATGCCCGTAAGCCTAGCACTTTGGGAGGCTAAGGCAGGCAGATCGCTTGAGCTCAGGAGTTTGAGACCAGCCTGGTAAACATGGTGAAACCTCATCTCTACAAATAATACACACACACACACACACACACACACACACACAAATTGCCAGTGGTGGCACATGCCTGTCATCCCAGCTACTTGGGGGGCTGAGGCAAGAGGATTGCTTGAGCCCAGGAGGTTGAGGCTACAGTGAGCTGAGATCATGCCACTGCACTCCAGCCTGGGTGATAAAGCAAGACTCTGTCTCGAAAAAATAAAAAATAAAATAAAAATTACATGATCACCACAATAAGCACAGAAAAAACACTGGATAAAATTCAATATCCATTCATGATTAAAAAGAAAAGTCAGAAACCTAGGAATTAAAATAAACTTCCTTAGCAAAGGATTTATTAAAATAGTTATAGCATCATCATATTTAATGACAAAAAGTTGAAAGCATCCCCTTGAGATCATAAACAAGAAAACGCTGGCACGGTGGCTCACGCCTGTAATCCCAGCACTTTGGGAGGCCGAGGTGGGTGGATCACTTGAGGCCAGGAGTTCGAGACCAGCCTGGCCAACATGGTGAAACCCCGGCTCTACTAAAAATACAAAAATTAGCCAGACGTGGTGGCAGGCGCCTGTAATCCCAGCTACTTGGGAGGCTGAGGCAGGAGAATCACTTGAACCCCGGGGTGGAGGTTGCAGTGAGCCGAGATCTCGCCACTGCACTCCATGCACTCCAGCCTAGGTGACAGATTGAGACTCTGAAAAAAAGAAAAGCAAGAAAAAGAAACTGTAAAAAAAGGAAAAGGAAGGAAGCTGTACCTCTACTTCACACCATCACAAAAATCAATTTTGCAGAGATTGAAAACCTAAATATGAAGGGCAAAATGATAAATCTTTAAGAATAAAATGAGAATCACTCCATTACTAGGAGTAAGCAAATGGTTGCATGGGTGTTCGATTTAGAATTGTTCTTTAAACTATACAATATATTTGATGCACTCTATTTCAAACAGCCTTATCAAGGTATAGCCTACATAAAACAAAGTGTGTGTTGCTTAAAGTATACAGAGGCTGGGTGTGGTGGCTCACACCTGCAATCTCAGCACTTTGGGAGACCGAAGCAGGATGATTGCTTGAGGCCAGGAATTTGAGACCAGCCTGGGCAACGAACACAGTGAAGCCTAGTTGCTACAAAAAATTTAAAAACTAGCCAGGCATTGTGGCATGCACCTGTGGTTCCAGCAACTTGGAAGGTCAAGGCAGGAGGGTCACTTGAGCCCAGGAGTTTGAGGTTATGGTAAACTATGATTGCCACTGTACTCCAGCCTGGGAAACAGAGTGAGACTTGTCTCTAAAATAATGATAATAATAAAGTATATAATTTTGCTGGGCACCATGGCATGTGCCTGTAGTCCCAGCTCCTCAGGAGGCTGAGGCAGGAGGATTGCTTGAGCCCAGGAGTTTGAGACCAGCCTGGGCAACATAGTGAGACCCCCATCTCTAATTTTCTCTAATTTAAAAAAATAAATAACATAAAATAAAAATAAAACATAAATAACATAAAGTATACCATTTGGTCCATTTTGACACAGGTATACACCCTTAAAACCACCACAATCAAGGTAATGAACACAGCCATCACCCCTAAAAGCTTCCTCCTGCATCTCTAAATCCTTCCTCCCAACACACCCCATATCCCAATCTCTGGGTAACCCCTGATCAGCTTTCTGTCACTATAGATCAGTTTGCATGTTCTAGAATTCCATATGATCATACAGTATATCCTCTCAATGTGGCCGCTTTTAGTGTAATTATTTTCACATGTGTTTAGGTCATTGCTTGAATATCGTATTCCTTTTGGTTGCTGAATAGTATTCCTTTGCATGGATGTACCACAATTTATCATTCACTCTCTCAAGGACATTTGAGTCGTTTCCAGTCAGAACTACTACAAATAAAGCTGCTATGAACATAAAAATTCACAAAGAGGTTAATTCCAGGTCAAGAATGCAGATTGAACATCTGCATCTCATTCCACACCCCAGTAAAGCTACAGTAAAGCAACTTTTGGGAGAGGAAAAGGGGCATAAATCGACATGAATGGGAAGGGCGGGGGATGACACAACAGGAACAAGGTTTGGGGAGCCGGACAAACAGCTCTCAGTACATCAGAGGGCAAGCTGCAGAGAGGGAGCCCAGGGCCCAGGAACTGGAGCTGGGGGCGAAGGGAGCACTCAAATAAGGAGGACTGGGTAAAGGTTGGCCTCAGTGACTCCCGCCTGTAATCTCAGCACTTTGGGAAGCTGAGGCAGGTGGATCACTTGACCCCAGGAGTTCCAGACCAGCTTGGGCAACATGGCAAAACCCCGTCTCTACCAAAAATACAAAAATTAGCCAGGCGTGGTGGCTCATGCCTATAATCTCAGCTACTTCAGAGACTGAGGCAGAAGAATTGCTTGAACTGGGGAGGCGGAGGTTGCAATGAGCTGAGATCGCGCCACTGCACTCCAGCCTGGGAGACAGAGCAAGACCCTGGTTCGAAAAAAAAAAAAAAAAAAAAAAGGAAAAGAAAAGAAAAAAGGACTGGGTGAAAGCTGGTTACTAATGGTTACTAAGCACTCTGAGCTCCGGGTGCTAGGGTAACCTATTGTTCCAGACACTTTCAGCACTGCCAGTCCTATGTCCTTTGAATGCCCTCAAGCCCAGGCAAACCTCTCTGCCTGTGTGCCCCTGGGCAACTGTGCCTCCTCCATCCTGACAGAAATGGGGGACTTTATTCTCTGGAGAGGGCAAAGGAGTCAGTGAACTGTGGGACACCAGGTCCGATTGAAGGCAGTGAAATTCTACCCAGAGCAGAGTGACGCTGGGAGCCGGCGCTGCCTGCATGCGCAGAGCGACATCCCCTCCCCTGCTCTGCTCCCAGAACTCTGCAGCCAGGCCCCGGCCCTCCAGGCAGCTTGTTACAAGTGTCTTCTCTGGGGAGTCTGATGTCCCCAGACCTTCTTGTCATTCTCCCAGACTGAAAGGCAGGAGCTGCCAAATGGAAAATGCCCACAGTATGCCCTGTGTGTGGCTGACAGCAGAGCCTCTCCCAGGCACATCACCATGACATCTCAGAGCACCAAGGATACGAGGAAGGTTCAACGAGCTTCCAAGGAGAGTTTGGTGTAGAGGCAGGAAACAGAATGGCGGGCCAGTCAAGTGAGCCACAGTACAGGCTCAGGAAAAAACAGTTGATTGTCCTCACGGGTCCTAGACGTGGGAGACACGGCCGGGCACACGAGGCCCCACAGGGAAGCACCAGGGGGTCGGGAGGTGGAATACAGGGGCGACAGGAAGACTGAGGCTAGAGCCTTTATTGGGGTTTCCACAGCAAAGGCAAGGCTGGGCAAGGCCAGCAGTTTAGGGAGCTTAAGGGCACAGGGCTGGTCCCTGGTTGCCTGGTGCCTGCCTCTGGGATGATGAAGGCAGAGCAATCTGGCCTCCTGGGGTGTACTGGCCAGAAGGAGGAGGAAAGGGCCTGGGCTGCTCAGTTTGCACACCAAAGGCCTGTTCAGGGCAGGGCCCTTCCTTCTCTCTAAGAATTGGCTGGCCCTTGGTAGACAGTCTCCCCAACCAGAAAGAGTTTTTTTGTTTTCGTTTTTTGGAGTTTTTAGAAAAGATGTCAAAACATCATAATATACAGGTAATGTATGTGCACAGACACAGACACACACACACACACACACACACACACACACACACACACTGCAGTGGCAACACCTGGAGCTAATGGAGCAATTCCCTCCAAATGCTGGAGGAAAATCATTTCCAATCTAGAATTCCACATGTAGCCACATCATCAACGGCATCAGTGGACAGAAGTTTGTCAGACATGCACGCTCTCAAACATTTGTCTCCCATACACTCTTTCTCAGCGCACCAAACTCAGGGGGTAGACAAGAACAAGACGACAAGGGCTACAGGGACACCGGCACCAATAGACGTGAGATGCAAAGGAGACCCCGGGAGGAAGTTTCAGCCTGACCAGCTCCCAGGCTTGAGGGCAGCCAGCCTGGAATGGTAAAATGTGACTTAGAGACAGGTGTGCAGTCTCTGGTTCCCATCCCAGCCCTGTCAGGTGCACGACTGCAGACTCCTGTTTCCCAGGAGTCGCTAACAACCTTGCCCACGGGCTTTCCCAGAAATGAACTGTCAGGGAAGCCAAGGCCAGACCACGACCCAGAAACTCTGTCCGGCTTCCTTCTCCTGGGAGCCTTCGCCTAGAGAAAGGGCAAGCAGGTTGCTCTTTCCTTACTCACCACTTGGTTTTCTATGCATCACCTTTCTTGTACATTTCTACAAAGAGAGACTTCCCTGTCACTCTGTCTAAATTCACAACCCTCCCACTGCCTGTCATGCTAGACTCTGGGGGTAGAACACTGAAGAAATCCGCAAAGATGTCATTTCCTCCTTGACACCAATAACAAAGGCAAGAGAGGTGCGAGTGTGTTTGCAGAAGTTATCCATTCAGTGAACTGGCATGTGGTGCCGATGCTGGGCCAGGCACTTCCAGACGCTTGAGCCCTGTTCCTGGGGCACACTCCTTTGAGCAGTGAAGACCAAAGTGAACAGACCTCTAGAATCTGGAACATTCAGTAGCGATAGGTGCTTGGAAGGAGGGCAGAGCCAAGGCAGAGAGCAGGACCAGGTAGCAGTGGCAGTGGCAGCTCCTGTTCCAGATGTGCTGGGTGGAGAGGGTTTCTCAGCGGCCAACGCCATTTGAGTAATTGATTCTGATTTCCTTTGCAGCATGATATATTATTATCCTTTGTAAATTTGTCCTTGGAACTACATAGTGCACATTCTCTGTAGTGTGCACAGTTTGACACATAGTTTTAGCCAGCTTGTTTCCTTCTCTTGGTTTTGCCCCAAGAAAAAGACTGTGTCATACTTCTGCCCATTTCTTCTTCACCTACTTCCAGCAAACTGTGCTTTCTCTAATAAATGCTGCCTGGTTCATAAAGATTGATTACAGTTACCTCTTTATGGCAAAGTGGTCTCCTTATTGACATAAAATTATACTTTTTTGATACCATTTAATGTTCTTTGAGTTCTGCTTTGCCAGACACTATTACTACTTTTTTCAGTAATTTACATTTATTCACCCAAACTGAAAGAGGTTGCTGAGAGCAGATGGGTCTCTGAAGAGTTCAGACAGTTGTTCAATTAACTGGTACTTCTGAGGGACAAACAAGTGACCCTTTTCTTGGAATGGCAGGGCCATAGGGCCTAAGTCAGGAGCTGGTGCACAGGGAATCATCCCCATTTTTGAAATAAGTGGTTATCTGGAAGGAAACATTCTGGAACCAAGTCTAGCAAACTCAGATGCATGGAGCAACAGCGGTTTGAACAGTGGCGGCGAGCAGGAAACCCACGTAGATGGAGAACTGTGAGAAAGCCAAGCAGCTCAAGTGCTGCTATTCCAAAACAGCACGTAAAAGTCTAAAGCTGGTGGGTAACAACAAGTGAAAAGCTGAACAAATCGAAAAATCAACAGCTTTTCTTAGACCTATAAGAAAAGCTCACTTCCACTGCCCTGGAAGTTGGAGAGACACAGGTGGATACAGAGAATCACGACTGGGCAGAAACATCCATGGGAACCACTGCTGGAGGGGAGACCTGAACTGTAATTGACGAATTGCTGGAGGCTAGGTATGGACAAATTTCAGAGCTAAAAACTTCAGGGGTGGCCAGTGATGGGGTGAGCACGATTTTATGAGTTTTACCTCCAGGAACTTGACCAGGTTCTCACAGTAAATACCAGAGAATAACTTCCTCATGCTTTTGGCAGGGGGAGGGAAAAGGAACCACTTTGAAATCATTACCTCCAACTTCTCAGAAACCCTGGAAGCAAGGAAGGAGCAGACTGAAATGTTTCCAGTGTTGAGAAACTCCACTGACCTAGAATTCTGTACTCTTGGAAGTTATTCTTCGAGAATGATGGAGAATAAAGACTTTCTCAGACAAATAAATATTGAGAAAATGTGTTGCCAGTAGACCTGCATTGCAGGAAATGGTAAAAGAAGTCCTTTAGAGAGAAGGACGATGACATAGGGTAGAAACTTGGATCTATGTAAGGAAAGGACAGCATCAGAAAAGGAATAAATGAAAGTAAAAGATGGCCGGGCGCGGTGGCTCAAGCCTGTAATCCCAGCACTTTGGGAGGCCGAGACGGGCGGATCACGAGGTCAGGAGATCGAGACCATCCTGGCTAACACGGTGAAACCCCGTCTCTACTAAAAATACAAAAAAACTAGCCGGGCGAGGTGGCGGGCGCCTGTAGTCCCAGCTGCTCGGGAGGCTGAGGCAGGAGAATTGCGCGAACCCGGGAGGCGGAGCTTGCAGTGAGCGGAGATCTGGCCACTGCACTCCAGCCTGGGCGACAGAGCGAGACTCCGTCTCAAAAAAAAAAAAAAAAAAAAAAGAAAGTAAAAGAAAAACGTTTATTTTTCTTATTTCTAATTGATCTAACAGCTAACAGTTTCTTCAAAATAATAGTAGCAACAATGTATTTGATTATGTAGCCTAATACACAGGTGAAATGAATGACAGCATTGTCACAGGGATGAGAGGGAAGCATTAGGATTATTGTGTTATTATAAGGTACTCACACTACCTGGGAAGTGGTGCAGTGCTATTTGAAAGTGGGCTTGGATTAGTTGTAAATGTATATGGCAAACTCTAGGGCATCTGCTAAAAAAGGTATTAAAAAAGAAGTATAACTGATATGCTAAGAAAGAAGAGAAAATAGAATCATATGAAATGCTCATTTAAAACCACAAAAGGAAGAAAAAGAGCAGAAAACAAAAATAGAAACAAAAGCAAAAATCAGAAAACAGCACCAAATATCATTAAATGACAATAGTTTAAGTACACCAATTAAAAGACAGAGATTGGCTGGGCGTGGTTGCTCAGGCCTATAATCCCAGCACTTTGGGAGGCCGAGGCGGGTGCATCACCTGAGATCAGGAGTTCAAGAGCAGCCTGGCAAAAATGCGGAAACCCCATCTCTACTAAAAATACAAAAATTAGCCAGGCGTGGCGGCAGGCACGTGTAATCCCAGCTACTTGGGAGGCTGAGGCAGGAGAATCACTTGAACACAGGAGGCAGAGGTTGCAGTGAGTGGAGACTGGGCCATTGCACTCCAGCCTGGGTGACAGAGTGAGACTCCATCTCAAGAAAGAAAGAAAGAAAGAAAGAAAGAAAGAAAGAAAGAAAGAAAGAAAGAAAGAAAGAAAGAAAGAAAGAAAGGAGGC